>NC_056732.1:1415009283-1415016783 GCF_019279795.1 Protopterus annectens | reverse complement strand
TACAGTGGTATGCAGCACATCAACAGTTACAGTGGAGAGAAGAAACAAGAAAATTGTTAGAAAAATATGTATTAATGTGTGTATTAGTAATATGCTTAGTGCATTCAGAGCCTAAAAAGAGTTAACACATTTATTCTATTTCATACTGCATAAATCTGTACAAACTGCAGTTGCTTTCTGACCTTGTATTGTCAGCTAAATCTTGCTTGTGCCTTGGAAATTTACTGAGAAGCAGATGATTTCTGCTTGCGTTAGGAAAATAATGAATAGAACAATACTGCTTATATGAAACTCAGACAAGAAGTTCCGCTGTGCCATGAGAACATACACAGCTGTAGAAGTAACAGATAATTAGGACAAAGCCTGCTTGAAAATATGAACTGCAATCAGCATTTGCTTGTATCTGTATTAGAAGAGTATCTTGAAATGTAACACTGTACAATAGAGGCTTGTAAGCGAAGTACTGGTCACCAAGGCCAGGTTGTTTTTCTGTAAAGTTTCTCACAAATCTAGTCATGTCAGCAGAAAATCTGAAGTAACACCTGCTGTAGTACAATGCTTAAAGTTGTGTTTGATTACGTCAGCTTAGAAGGCCATGTCTTGTAAAACAGTATAAGAATGAACATACTTCCTGTTAGTAGTTAGACAAATCCTTGTATTTGCATGTTTTTGTCTCCTTGCTGCAAGTAAATTAAAGTGCCTTAACTGAACCTTACGTGTATTGGTCTTTGAAGTTTTTTCCTTTGACAGATTGGTCCTTCGGACCGGAAACCTTCACTTCGCCTCGGATCAGACAGGCCAGGTGGCTTGAAACCGTACAGGGAAGAAACCACATCGGTTCTTCTTACTTGAAAAGTCCTCCGACTGAGTTGTCATACAAAAGAAGCCAGCCACTTTCTGATCTGCGACTGAAGGATGGGTTTACTCGAACCAGGTGATCAATCACGAAGGCTCAGGTAAGGTGAATCTACCTTCTTTTTCTGTTTTAGATCAGGGACTAGATTTGTATTTGTTCTGTTAGAGACTTTGTTTATAAGTCAGGGACAGAAAGATTACTGTCTTGTCATAGATCAGGGGATCAGAGCAGGTAGGCAGTCATTCTGAAGAGACTATAAAAATATCCGTGGTACTACGTAAAAATAAGGAGTTACGTAACGATTAAAAGGGTAGAACAAAATGGATAATAATTGTACAAAAAGGTCCCAAAATCTGCCGTTAACCGAAGATGCGAAATACATGCAGTCAGAGCGTGCTGATAATATTAAATACTACTCAAAATGGGTTAATAAATATGAATTTGATGGTAAACTAGAAAAATCCTCACTTGTCAAACTTGTTAAACAGCTTAAAACCAATTCTAAAGGTCGGGTAAAGAAGCAACGTCAATTAGGAATTCCTCAGGCACACAGGTGGATTGAAGAAGTAAACTGAAGGGAACAAAAGAGTAATAATTCAAAAGCAATGTTTTTAGATAAAGAGGACAATAACTTAGTAATAGCATCAGCCCCTCCGCCTCCCTTACCAGAATATGAGGCAAGTGAACAAATTAGTCCACCCCTGCAATATCTGGCAAGTGAACAAATTAGTCCACCCCTGCGATATCCTGCTGTCCTTGCAAGTGGAGACATTACAAAAGCGAAACCGTTTGTTAGAGATCCCGTTGAGACCAGGTCTCGAACACAGGCAGGAAACTCAAAAGGGGACATTGAGTTATATCAAATGGGGAGAAATTCACGATATATGAGTGAAGAAGAAATATGCCCACTTATAGAAGTGCCTAATCCTCAGGCAGGGCATGAAGGTCAGGACCCAACTATTCTAGTGTATAGACCTTGGACTCCGAAAGACATCCGGAAAGCCACTGAGGAAATTCCCCATCCAAAAGTTAATTTTAGAAATTTCTTAGAAGATTTGCAAGGAATGATGCTGAGTTATAATTTAAACAGAGAAGAGGTAGAAAAAGTAGTCAGACAGAATTGTGGGACCAGATCGGCACATGATTAGTGGCGACTGGAATCCCCGTGATATTGCGTTCAGGCCCCTCCCTCATAGCAGCGCAGAGTTAGACAACAGAGTGAAAGGTCTTACAGACCGAATCTCTGGGAAATGGAAGCCTAGGGCAGACTGGACTTGCATTAATCAATGCATCAAACAGGAAGGTGAAGCTATTGACCGATATTATGCCAGACTATTAGAATGTTTTAATAACCATTGTGGAATGCAGGTTCCTGAAGACCAGACACATGATTCCCCATATGAGCAGCAGTTAAAGAATGCATTTTTGAAAGGCAGTATTGCACCCATAAGCAGTTTTATTACAAAACACATGGTAGATCATCGTACAAGCAGATTACAGTCATTGCTTGAATATGCTAGGCATGCCGAAAGGCATTTTAATAGCAAAAAGAAAAAAAAAGCCCAAGTATTTTCTGTAGAAGACGGAGCAGAAGTTTATGTAGTACAATCCGGAAAAAAAGGCAAGAGAAGTGCCCAGGGAAACAAACAATCTGATCAATGAAAGAAAAGGGGTGAGTGCTTTACAGAGTTTCTGTATGATAAGAAAATTGAACATTTTGATGTTTTATTCTACAGTCAACTTATGGAAATGGTATTGAAGAATAATTTTATCTTATTTAATAATGAGATTTTTTTGCAGCAAGAATAGGTTGCCATGGGCTCAGCATGTGGGGGCTTGTATGCCAATATTGTAGTAATGCAATGGGAGAAGAAGTATGTATTTCCTATTAATTTCTTCACTCATATCAAATATTATTGCCGCTTTCTGGATGATATTTTCGTGATTTGGGATGGACATTTTGAAATGATTAAGGAATTCATGGATTATATAGGGTCCACTACACAGTTTTTGAAATTTACTTGGAATGCTAATTTACATGAAATTTCTTACTTAGATGTCTTATTATGTAAAGATTATGAAAATAAGAGAATTTTATCTACAATTTACAGACAATTACATATTCCAATTCATTACTACATTACAGCAGTATTCATCCATATAAACAGAAGAAAGCCATAGTCAAGGGGCAATTAGTTTGAGCAGCTCGGATGGTATCAAACATGGATGACTTCTTAGATGAATGTGATTGTTTGAAAAATATGTTTTTAAAAAGAGGTTATCCATTTAAGTTGGTGAACGATACCATTACAGAAGTAGTGAATAAGAGAGAAAGGAATTTTTATTTACCCTTGCTAACTGATGACTATGTACAGGATCAAACAGCAATAGATGTACCCGTGAGGTTAGAAGAGCATAATGAAAGGAACTATAACATATCCTTTATATCCAATTTTACTACAGATAGTATGGATATAAAAAATATTCTAGAGAAGAACTGGATTATTCTGAAACAAGAGAAGAATATGAGACAAGTTATAGATGTGAGTCCAATAATGGTATTTAGGAGAGGAATGAGTCTAAAAAACTCATTTGAAAGGGTTAATAGTGGAATAATGAAAATGAGTGGTTATATGAGTAAATTTGGCATGTGCCATTTTTGCAAGTATATTAAGGAAGGTGATGTGTTCCAAATTAATAAGAGGAATTTTAAGATCAAAGAGAAATTTAATTGTAATTCAGAAAGAGTTGTGTACTGTGCAATATGTGATTCATGCTGCTGTTATTATATAGGAAAGACGGATAGAGAACTAAATAATCATATTGATGAACATTTATATGAAATCTGTAAAAAGAAGGATACGAATGCCCTAAGCAAACATGTGACAGAGAATGAGGAACACACCTTCAAGTTTTTTGTGTTGGATTGTATATGCACTGATATTAGAGGGGTGCTTGGTCATTACTTTTGCAAAGAAGGGAACTGTATTGGCAGTTATTTTTTGATGCCACTAGTTGGCCTGGTTTGAATGAAAGTACTGCCATTAGTTCCCTTTTACGAATTATGGCCCTAATGAGATAAAACTTTACATGATTCATACCTATATAAATTAATAGAAGTGCTGTCACATTGTTGTGAATATATATATATATTTTATCTATATATACAACTTATTTCGTTATAGACATGCATATGTATGCCTTTTATATATTACATATTTTATATTTGTATTTATTATATATTTAGAGTATTTAATCATATTTATTATTTTAATGTATAGGAATAAATTATTCTAGGTTTTAAATTGTATATATATATATATATATATATATATATATATATATATATGAGTACATTGGATTCATACATATACATAATTTTTGTTGGCAGCTATTAGGTTATGTGTTGACAATATCTATATTAATGTTTTTGATACTAATAGGAATATTCCTTTAAGGGGGCATAACTAGAACTACACACATTTTTTTTAATTAATTAGAGTATAAAAAGATGTATTGTATTGTATTTGATGTCATTTGTCTGATGAAGTTCTATGGTTCAGGACAAAAGTGCTTACCAGCTTTCTGTTTGTGGAAATAAATTCTGTTTTTTTAACCAGTGGATTATCGGCTCGTTTTTTTTTTTTTGGTACGAAAATACAAATTTACAACAGGTATGAAAATACTACTGAGTTTCTGGACACCTTGGCGGCCTGTCTGAGTTTCAAGAAATAGCTGGGGAGTAGGTTGGCTGCTGTTGATGAGGTTTTTAGTTTGGAAAGCATGCTTTTGATTGAGGTGGTGGAAACTGTTTTGTGGGTAAAGCTTGTATTAGTATTATTTGTGTTGGGGGTGGATAGTGAGGTTGAAACTGTGCTGTGATACCAAGGATAGAATTGAGTTTACAAAGTGGGAGTTGAATTGTATTTCGATGGGAACTTTAGTGTCAGGGGTGGTTGTTTGGGGGTAGCCCTTTGGGTGGGTTTTAGTAGCTGGTTTACATTTTTCCAAAATTTTTGGGGGTTGTGTTAGTATTTAGTTTGTAATGTCATGTAGTAGGATTTTTTTGTCCAGCCTAATGCATTTTTTGCACGGTTGTTCAGTTCTTGGTATTTAGTTAGACTTTGTGTTTCTTTGATTTTTTTTTATAGTAAAGCCAGGCAGTGTCTCTGGACTTGAGGATTTGTTTGGTTTCTTTACTGAGCCAGAGGTTTGTAGAGGTTCTAACCTTGATTTTGTGCAATGGAGTGACAGTGTCTAGGTGTTGTGGAAATGTTTTCTTGAAATATGCTACAGCATGGTCAAGTGGGAGGGTTTTTAGGGGGGGGGTCCAGTCAAAGTTATAGAGTAGAGTATTGAGGACCTCGGGAGATAATTGTTTGTGTGTTTTTAGTGGATTTATAGTTAGTGGCTTTGCCTAGGCTTTTTCTACTATGTATAAGGTATATTATGTTGTGGTCACTTAAAGTATCTGGGAGACTGCATGTGTGTGGGGGTACAATGTGGGGTAGCTAGTTAGGACCCAGTCAAGGATAGATTCCCTTTTAGATTTTTTTATCACATCTAGTTGGAATTTGGACTAGCTGCTGGTAGGGATGGAGATTTATTAGATTACGTGGTGGTTCTGATATACAGGTTAACCAATCTAGGTGGAAATCCCCCAGAATAAGGGTTTCTTGTGAGTATGTGGAAGAACACCAGGATAAGAAGTTTTCAAGGCTAGCAGGTGTATTATCGGGTGGAATATAGATTACAATCGTGGTGATGATCTTTTTAGGGTGAAGTTGAAGTTTTGAGATAAGTATGTCCCAATTATTAGTGGAGGGGTAGAAGTTTGGTATTTAATGTAAAGTTAAGTTGGAATTGTACAGTAAGGCAGTTCCACCCACTTTATGAAGTGGTCTGTCTTGTCTAATGATATTGTAGCTGGTATGGAGAACTTCTGAGTTAGTTATGTTTTTTTTTTAGCCAGGTTTCTGTTAATGCAACTATGTCTGGGGAGTAGTGTGCTGTTGTGACCTGGAGTTCAGGTATTTTATTTTTGATACTTCTAATATTAATATTTAGCATTAAGAGATGGTTGGTTTTGCTGTTGTTGTTGATTTGCCCCGGGATGATGATAGTGGGGTATTATGTTCTGACAATTGAGTTGGAGCAGTTTGTGTTGGACAGGATGGATTTGGGCCTGGGTTGGGGTGGATGTCACCTCTTATGGGTGAGGCTGGTGTTGAAATGGTGATACAAATGTTGGAGTTTGGTGATGAGTGTGAGAAAGTATTGTGTTTTTTTTTTTGGAGTAGGACTGAGAGCATATGTGTTTAGTTTTGAATTGGTCAGTTATGTAGTTCTTGAACAATTGTGGGCAGATATTATTATAATGTGCTGTGTCTTTGTATGAGAGTGCATAATATAGTGCTGTGTTAGTAAGTTTAGGGATATTGCTAGAGTGATAACTTGCGGAGTTATAAAGAATTATGAGAAGACAGACTAGACTTAGTTGTGTGATAGTCATGGTTATAAAGTTTAAGTTGGTTCTAGGTGGAGGTATGGATAGGAATTATAGGGTTGTACTATACATGGATGGGTAAGTAATGTGGAGTGATGTAATAATGCCTAAAGTGAATGTGAGTGGTTGGGAGTATTGTGTGGTGGAGCAAGTGGGTGTGGTGTACTGTGATCTGACTTGAGAAGCTGTGATTGGTGGAGGTGATGTGAGGTTGAGCTGCGGGTGTGGTTGAGATTATTATAAAAGTAGAGGTAGTAGGGGCAGGTGGAAATTGGGGACAGGGCAGGGGTATAGGATATAACTAAGCATTTACATAAGTGCTTATGTAAGATAATCATGCAGATGATTTCTGCACTTTCTGAAATTACTCTCTTTAGTATTAATTATAGACTGCATTGGCTACATTAGTTTATGTGTAACCATCATAATTAGTTGAGTCATTATTGACTTATTTAGTTGTCTTTTTGATGGTGTTATATCATAATTAGTTTAGCTGTCATAGATTTTATATTGTATTTTTTAATTGATCATTCTAGAAATGTTTGTCTTGCTTTGATTTTGCATCTAACTTTCACTTTGGAAGCATAATTAAGTCTGCTTTTGGCAAGGGGACCAAAACTGTTTCTGACCTTGTATGTTTCACATGACATTAACATGATGTACAATGATGTATTTCCCTGTTTCTATGTGACCTTGCATGATTTACAACAAAAGAGTGTTTCAGAAGACCTTTTTATTCAAATAACATGGTTACCCATGTTTATTTTGTGCACAGCTTGAGAAAATCACATGCATTCTGAATACATATGTAGGGTTACTTATATAAATATATTCTATATTATTGAGCTCATATTTAGAAGCATTTGTAAAAAGTATAGTTCTTTTGCTGTAATGTGACGCAAAGATAATATAGCAATAACCCATGCCTGGGTGTGGGTAATGCTAAATTTACCCACGGTTTGCGTGGTTTGGTCCCGAGGGCGAAGCCCGAGGGAACAAACAAAGCCAACTGTGGGTAAATTTAGCATTGCTATTATACCATGACATTATTTAAGAAAAGAAACTATTACTTTTCTTAAATAATGGCATAGTATAATGCCTGTTTACTGCCCTTCCGCAGATGTCTGGCATCCGGCAG
>NC_056732.1:1414919283-1415004283 GCF_019279795.1 Protopterus annectens | reverse complement strand
TTGTACTCTGTAATGGGTTTAATGATTGATGAGTAGAGGGGAACAATGACCGCTTTTTTCCTGGATGAGAAATCTTTTGTGATGAGGTGTGCCATGTAGAAGGATTTACTGACTACTATGGTGATGTGATTATCGAAGGAGAGACTACTGTCCACCTGTGTCCCAAGGTTACTTATCACACTTTCGGTGTTAAGTAGACTACCACCTATGTGGTAGTTCATGGGTACAGAGTTTTTACCAAAAGGGATGACAATGCACTTTTTCGCACTGAGCTTGAGACCATGGCTTTGACACCAGGCATTTGTCTCAGTGAGGCCCTTTTGTAGGATGTCCACATCATTAGGAGTTTTGATTATGGCTCCTAGTTTGCAGTCACCTGCAAACTTCGTTAGCCAAAGACCTTCTGTATTAGCCTGTACTTCAGAGAAGTAGATTACAAACAGGAGAGGACCCAGAACTGAAGCCTGTGGTACTCCACTTGTCACTGGTCTGAAGTCGGATTTGGAGTCTGCTAATTTCACAGTGTGGGTTCTGTCAGTGAACCAGTTGGCAACCCATCTTGTGACATAAGGATTTATACCTAGTTTAGTGAGTTTATCTATAATTCCAGAGTGGGGGATGGTGTCAAAAGCCTTGGCGAGATCTAGATGGGCTGTGTGAATGACCTTACCCTCATCTGCGGCTTTGGTGACTGCTTCAAAGAAGTCTTTCTGGTTTAGGAGACATGATCTGCCTTTTACAAACCCGAACTGGGTGGGGTCCAGAGTTTGGAGATTACCAATGTCTTTGTTTATAAGTTCCATGATGATACGTTCCATGGCCTTGCAGACCAGGTTCATCAGGCTAATGGGGTGGTAGTTCCCAGGGTCCGTGGTGACTCTCCCTTTGTGGAGTGGGATAACCGTCACTGTGTGCCATTCAGTGGGTACAAAGCCTGAGGTGAGGCTATGATTGAACATGGTACTTAGGTGGAGTGACAGTTTGTTCTGTAGTTCATGTAGAACACAGCCTGGGATGTTTTCAGGTCCCATGGATGCTTTGTTCTTGGCTTTGGAGAGTGTGTTTTTTACATGTGCAGCCGTGATTACAAGAAATTTGCATTCTTCCAGTATAGAGATGGGCCATCCAGGGGATGAGAGGGGAGTACAGCTAGCACTAAACCTACCTGCCAGGATGTTGGCAATATCAGTTGGTTCTGTATATTTAGTGCCATTGTGCTGTAACTCAGAGCAGATCTGAGTGTTGCCATTGAGATTCTTGACATAGGTATAGAATGCTTTGTGGTTATCTTTAGAATTAGTGGTGATTTTGTTTTTGTAACTAGCTTTGGAGGATTTAATGAGGGGGATCTCAGCTTCTTACTGAGGCTGACCAGAGGGTTCCTCCAATCATGGGATTTTACTCTCTTTTGCAACAGTTTCTTTCTTCTGTTATAGAGTTTGTTTATGGCAGGGGACCACCAAATTGGCTTCCTTTTTTTTGGAGGATAGCATCTTGGTTCTGTTAGGGATAGCATGATCCATGCACTTGTGTAAGTGCTTATAAAATGCATTTGTGTAGGATTCAGAAGTCATACCTCTATTGTCTGTCTCCACGGGTGTTGTGAAGTTTGCCAATTCTGTCTTAAGAAGCGTGCAGTTGGCTTTGGAGAAATTTTTTATGGTGGTTTCCCTAATGGGGGGGGGGGGTGCGATGTGGATGTCTTGGGTGATTAGCTTGTGGTTGGATCTGACCAATGAGGAATTGACCTCTGGTGTGGAACACTGGTCGCCCATGTTGGTAATGACCAGGTCTAGGATATTGCTGCCCCTGGCGGGGGTGTGTATAAGTTGATCCAAGGCATTGGAATTTATGAATTCCAGACAACGCTGAGCAAAAGAGTTGGTATATGAGTAGTTTTCCCATTTAATGGTGGGGTAGTTGAATTCACCCATTATTAGGGTGTTAGGTTGTACCCTGGAGAAGGTAAAATGCTGCTTAATGCTACACTCATACCAGCCTGAGACACACATTCAGAGAGCTCCACAATGTCCCTATTCATATTGTCTATGGAGGTAAGTCTCAGGTTATTTATACTGACATGGAACTTGACTGAGTCATACTGGTACTTGTTGTCCAATGATCTGAGTACATTTATAATGTGATGGATCATGGCCCCTGATAAGCTACTGACTGTGACTTTCTGTTTACTCAGCCTGGTGAGAGGGACATCAGTGTATCTCACTATGGGCACTCCAATGACTAGAATGTTGGATTCTGTGGTGGCTTGCCATATGGGGTTAGAAGTAGAGGCAAACTGAGATGTGGCTGTATGGGTTGATGTGGCTGGTGTTTTGAAAGTGTGCATTCAGGGTTGCTGAGGGAGTTTGTTATGTGTATTTCACCAAGGATGTCTTTGGGGTTTAGATAGGTTACATTTAAATGCCTCGTCATATATGGGTCTATGTTTCTGCTTTTAATTGTGTGTGATTGGTGCAGTGTGTATACTACTGACAACCTCATTGACATTAGGAGTGCTT
Source organism: Protopterus annectens (assembly GCF_019279795.1). Classification (NCBI taxonomy): domain Eukaryota; kingdom Metazoa; phylum Chordata; order Ceratodontiformes; family Protopteridae; genus Protopterus; species Protopterus annectens. The sequence continues at coordinate 1,415,001,764 of NC_056732.1, read as the reverse complement.
ATATGTGACAGCTTTGCCTCCAATGACATTGTGTAAATACATCTGTCACATAGCAAATCAGTTTGTTTAGCAATTAACTGGTTGTCATTAAAAATGAGGCACTTTCTACCTTGCTTTAGGATGTCCATATCCACCAAGTTGGTTACAGAGGTAGTGGGAAAGTTCATAGTTCTAAGTGCTGAGTCCTGTGGAACACCAGTAGTAACATGCCTATTTGTGGAGATGAATTCCTCCACCCTAACTTCATGTGTCCTATCCATGAGCCATTTGACTATCCATTGGGTTACATAGGTAGTTATGTCTAAATTCTTGAGTTTGTGTATAATACCTAAGTGAAATAGTGTGTTGAATGGCTTTACCAGGTCAAGGTAGGCAGTATGTACTTTTTTGCCCATCATCCATGAGTGGCCTCTCAAAGTAGTCCACTGGGTTTAGTAGGTGGAACCTACCCTTGATGGAACCAAACTGGGATGAGCCGTGTTTGAAGATTTGGTATGCATTTACTAGATCCATGATAAATTTTTCCATAGCCTTGTATATAAGACTAGTCTAGCTTATGGGTCTGGAGTTCCCTGGGTCTGTTGATGTTTCACCTTTATGTAGAGGGATGACCGTTACAGTCCTGCATCCCTAGAGATGAAGCCTGTCTGGATGCTGTGGCTGAATACACATTCTAGTGGGCCTGAGGCGTCATTTTCCAAAATATAGAGGAAGTATCTCTGGGTGTTATCAGGACTCACTGGTGTAGTGTGTTTAGCTGTGGAGAGCACAGTGAGGACCCGTGCTTTATTAACAATGGGGGGATAAGTGGTAGAGGGTATTTCCAGAGGAGTAACTAGTCATTTTTGAGTCATATGGACTCTGTCTTCTACTTGTACCTTATTGCTGCTGTGTAACACTTCTGAGTAAAGTTGCTGTCATCTAATCTTTTAACTTGGACTTTACCCATTTAAATGTTTCTGTCAAGGCTTTACTCTATGCACTATAAGGCTGAGTGTATGCCTTCAATTATAACTGAAATGTCATGAGATCACAAGAAATTAATGTCTTTTATTGCATTGATATTCCTACACACCAGACAGACTTTTTGTGTAATTTGAACTAGCCAGTATAACTTTATACATGCACAAATAAGTAAACAGACACACATATGTCATGTGAAATTTTAATTTCATTTATTTTACAAAATAAATGAAACAAGTAAGCAGACGCACAGGTTCCATCTGAAGTGATAGTTTTATTTATTTGTTTCATAACTATCATATCTAGGCATAAATATATTTTTTGATATAATATTTATTTTTATTTATTTTAGTTATTTAACATTTGTTAACCAGGAAGGTCTACCTGGAAATATTGGTTTAAAGTGAAAGTGAAACAATGTATATTGCAAGTAAAAGCAAGTGTGATATTTTGTTGCGAAGAGACAATTTACTGATGAATCATGACACTGAAAGACATCTATAATACACACTCAGTTTAAGGAACACCATTGAACATAAAACTAACACAATAAAAATGGAGCGATCTTTCTTAACATAGCCACTCTATGTAACAACTTATTTATATTTATACATTTTACATATGCACATACATGCAACTGTTTCAGACATGAGCAATAATGCAATTCTTGCCTGCAAAGCTGTAGTTATAATTTGACTTAATTTCCATTTCTTATATTTTTTCGACTATCATCTTGCTTGAATTCCACTTCTGCATTTTGCCCGTTTGACATTCCTATTGAAAGTGGTATAATTACTTATTCTATTTACAATTTTTTGTTTGTGTGTTGCACCATGGAGTTCAGGTTGTGACTCAAAAGGGTCTGTCAGCCTCCCACTTACATGTTTATCAAGCTGAAATTAGTAAGTACACAAACAAACAAACAAACAAACAGCTGAATAAAGAAATAAGGGGAAAAATAAATGACTTCAAACTGAGGTTAAGAATAATTTAATGGTACCTTGGAGAGTTCAGTGCACATCTGTTTGTTGTTTCATTACATATTGAAATAAACAATTCAGTGTTTGTTTACAAGTAATTCGTAATGTGTGTATATACTTGGTACTCTTACAGGACATAAAAGACAGTAGGAGGTGTTCAGAAAGGAGAAATAGCACAGTTTATAAAGCTAAACTATGCAGTCAGTGTTGACATGCATAACATGTGCATTTCAGAGATATCTGTAGCACAATCATGGTAGTATGGAAATTGGTGTGGTCAGTAGTATATATTAATGACCATATAATGACATTCAAATGAGGTGGCTTATAGAAATACAATCATCAATAAACTGATGTTTTTATGTGCATTTATATTCTATATGCAGCATGCACATTTGTAAGATACTTGGTAATTGTGCATTAGGTTGATAAGTTCATAGGTATATACTAGGCATGCAGCTCAAAAGCCCATTGGTAAGCACAGCCAGCTAAGTCCAAACAGTTTTGATTGAGTTAAGCTCCATGGTCAGTAAGCACCATACTATATACCCCAAAGAGGATTTATGATTTCCAGACCATTCATTCTAAATATTACTGAATACAGACCAGGGGTAGTATTGCTTGACATGTATAGGAAGTTTATTCAATATGTATAGGATTCCTTGGGAATGAAATCTGTGTCAGCCATGTTCTATTTCTGTGTCTATAAACGATTACAGTCTTTGTCATGGGTGTTCATGGTGGTGTGCATTTTACATAGTTGTAAGTGGTCAAGCAGGGTAAAATGGGCCATGTACCCTAATGATGGACAGCACCTGGTCTGATGAAGAATGGCCTACAGATCAAGAACTGCAGATATCAAAAATGCCACTTGAAGCCTAGATATAAGTATCACCACAAATAATAGGCAACAGTAAGGATTGTGGAAGGGTGTACAGCTCAGCAAACTCTATGGCCTCAGTGTAAATATAATTTGGGCATTAACACAAATTTTACATGTTATACCTTTGGTACCACAATACATCACAGGTAATGTCAACATGTTCCAGGTGGTGATATATAAGACAGGTGTTTCCATTCACATCGAAGAGCACCAGTAAGGTACCAGGCAATCAAACACGCAGAAAACTCCAGTCAACAAAACTATTGTTGTAATGTGCAATGCGTGTCTTGCAGGTAACACCCAGTTTCTGCAAATAAGAGACAACAATGTTAGACATGGTATAAGAGGTTATTTTAAAGCTATCTTTCATAAGCGTTGTACTTCCATCTTCCTAATTTCTTGATGTGCTCCCATGATGTCCTTGCCCACTGTCCATGAGAAGCTGTCACTATGCTAAATGAGCATGGAATCTAACTGAGTGTGGGGTATATGTTTGGGGTCCAAACTTCATCACTCCACTGTTTTCTTCAATACAGCCCTCACCTGTAGCTGGGTAAGCAGGGTACCCTTCTGTCAGAAAAAATATATATTAATGTGTGTGCTTAATGCTAATTAGAAACTAAAAGAGTTAACATGTTTTCATTCTGTTTTATATGCACTATTTTATATACAGCTTAGTTTTATATGAGACTAAAAGATGCTTTTGAAACTGCAGTGTGCTTTCTGAAACTTGCAAGATGCTCTCTGACCTAGTAACTGCTAGCGCAGCAAAATTCATGTTTATGCCTTTTGGAAATGTACTTGAGAAACAGGTGATTATCTGCTAGGTCAGGAAGCAATGAATGAACAATGCCATATTCTATAATGTTATGATTTTGAACAATTAACTCTGTTCGTGGTATGAGAACGTGCACAGCTGCAGAAGGAAGAGATAAAGACAAACAAAGAACTGTTGGAGAAATTAACTGCAATCTATACTTGGTTTGTGCTCAAATTAGCCATAGTACCTTGAATGGTAACATTGCATATATCTAACCGGTGGTAGCCAAGGCCACGTTGTTTTTCTTAGGAAGTTTCTCATAAAAATTGATAGTACAAGCAGAAAATCATAAAAACAACTGCTATGTAATGATGATGTTAAAACTTGTGATCTGCTACGTCAGCTTGGTAGGCAATGTCGTATTAGAAAATGTGTACAAATACTGGTATTTCCTGATTCTAGTTAGACAAACTCTGTATTAGCACGTTTTTGTCTCCTTGCTGCAAATTAAAGTGCCTTAACCTGAACCTACCATGTATTGATCATTTTTAAAGTATATTTTTCCTTTGACAGATTGGTCCTTTGGACCGGAAATATCTCTCGCTCTAGCTCAGGTCAGATGGGCCCGGTGACATATGAAACCATACGGGGAAGAAGCCACATCGGTTCTTCTGCTTTGAAAGACCTCCAACTGAATTGTCGTTCAAAAGAGGCCAGCCACTGTTTCTGATCTGCAATTGGAGGACGAGTCAACATTCTGGTGGGATCAAACACGGAGGCTCAGGTAAGGAGGAATTTATCTTTTTCTGTTTTAGATCAGGGACTTGTTACAGTATTTTTGTTTTTGTCAGGGAGATTTGCAAGTGCAGGTCAGGGACAAAAAAGATTGCCGTCTTGTCATAGATCAGGGAAACAGAATAGGTAGGCAGTTATTCTAGATAAACTGTGAAGAAGTGTAAGTCGTGGTACCACGTGATAAAAAGGGTTACGTAACAATTTCTAACTTAGCTAAGACAACATGGGAAATCAGTGCACAAAAAGTTCCCGAGATCCGCCCTTAACCGAAGACGTGAAATATATGCAATTACAGCGTGCCGATAATGTTAGGTATTATACAAAATGGGTTAATAAATACAAATTTGATGGTAATTTAGATAAACCTTCACTTATTAAACTTGTTAGACAACTTAAAACAGACACAAAAGGTCAGCTAAAAAAGCAACGTCAATTAGGAGTCCCTCAGGCACACAGGTGGCTTGAGGAAGCAAACCGCAGGGAACAAAAGATTAAAAATTCAAAAGCAATGTTTTTAGATAAAGAAGACAATAACTTGGTAATAGCAACAGCCCCTCCACCCCCTCCGCTTCCCTTACCAGAATATGAAGCGAGTGGACAAGCTGATCCACCTCCGCTATACCCAGCTGTTCCTGCAAAACCAAAACCATTTGTCAGAGATCCTATCGAGACCAGGTCTCGAACATGCAACTTAAGAGGGGATATTGAATTGTATGAAATAAATAAAAATTCACAAGCTATGAGTGAAGAAAAGATATGTCCACTCATAGAAGTACCAAATCCACAGGCAGGACAGGCAGGACAGGACCCAACTCTTCTAGTATATAGACCGTGGACACCGGAAGACATCCGGAAAGCCACAGAGGGAATTCCCCATCCGAAAGTTAATTTTAGAAAATTCTTAGAAGACTTACAGGGCATGAGGTTAACTTATCATTTCAATGGAGAGGAAGTAGAGAAAGTAGTCAGACAAATCGTGGGTCCAGATTGGCACATGATCAGTGGCAATTGGAATCCCCGTGATGCAGAACTTAGGCCACTCCCACATAGTAACGCAGAACTGGATAGCAGAGTGAAAGGTCTGACAGACCGAATCTCTGAGAAATGGAAGCCTAGGGCTGATTGGACTTGCATTAATCAATGCATACAACAAGAAGGTGAAACTGTTGGTAGATATTATGCCAGATTATTAGAGTATTTTAATAACCATTGTGGAATGCAAGTACCTGAAGACCAAACACATGATTCTCCATATGAGCAGCAGCTAAAGAATGCATTTTTGAAAGGCAGTATTGCACCCATTAGCAGCTTTATTACAAAGCACATGGTAGATCATCGTACAAGTAGATTACAGTCATTACTTGAATATGCAAGACATGCTGAAAGGCATTTTAATAGCAAAAAGAAAAAGAAAACTCAAGTATTTGCAGTAGAAGACGGATCAGAAGTCTTTGTAGTACAAACTGGGAAGAAGGGTAAGAAAAATGCCCAGGGAAACAAACAATCTGATAAATGATCAGAGGACTTTGAAGAGAGAAAGAAAAGGGGTGAATGTTTTAAATGCGGGGGAAAAAGGGACATTTAGCAAGGGATTGCAGGCAAAATAAAAAGGTAACCACAGAAGACAAGGAGGGTGAGGACTGACTATATGATAGTCAAGACTATCCATGTCAGACTCAAAGCCTGTCACAAGTGGTGTCCCACAGGGCTCAGTCCAAGCAAACAGGAGGGTTTATGTGCTGACAAAGTTTGCAGATGACTGCAAACTGGGGCATAGTAGAAAACACATCTGACACAGATATCCTTCAGAAGGGTCTCACAGAAACGGATAACTGGTGCCAGAGCCACGGCCTAAAGTTAAATGCCAAAATATGCATAGTCTTTACCTTCGGCAAAAACAAGGTTACCCCTAGCTACCATATAGGTGGCAATCCACTGAGCACAGAAGAAGTTATCAGGGACCTGGGGACCCAGGTTGATAGTAGTCTGTCATTCGACAACCATGTAGCTAAAGTAGTTAGGAAGACCTTGTACATTGCCCACCTTATCATGAAGGGATCGTCATCTATATCAAGGGAGGTGATAGACTCCCTATACTCAACACACATCAGACCTATGATTGAGTACAATGCCCCATTCGAATGTATCTGACCCGACATGCAGCAGCTGGAGAGGCCACAAAAGTTCCTCCAAAAGGATAAAGGGAAAGGGTCTCAAAAATCTGTCCTATCTCAAAATCTGTCCTATGCTGCCCGACTGAAAGAACTCCAGCTCTATTCAGTCGCTTGCTCAGAGGTGACCTTTGCCTAACATACAAGGCCATGTCAAACCCAGATTTGATGAATATGCTTCACCTCAAAAATCTAGATCCATCAGAGCCACAAGGGCGGAGACTTAAACCTTGACACGGCTATTAATAGCGTGCTGGAGGGATAGATTCATCACCCAAAGACTCCTATGCTGTGGAACAAAATCCCGTACATGTGAGGCAGAGCACCTCGCTGGCCTTGTTCAAGAGAAATCTTGACCAATGGATGGGAGATCGCAGATATACCCCAGGGATTACCTCAGTGTCACTGCTCGACAGAGGCACAGCAAAATAATGGGTATAGTTCCCCATACTACAAGGGTAAAGAAGCAACAAATGAGCTGGGCTAAATGGCTTTAAATGCCCTCGGGCAGATAGCCTAGTATGAACCTATGAACCTAAGAATCACTGGAAAGGAATAAACAAGAAAAGACAAGTGCAAATGTGATAGAAGGAGTAGAGAATGTGATAGAAGAAATAGAGGATGTGCATGAAATCACAGATAATGAAGAAAATGAAATTTTGGACTTAGCATTATTGAGCCTAGAGCTCTACTTAGCAGACACAAAACCAGAAGTTACACTTCTGGTAGAGGGGAGGGAAGTTAAATTCCTGTGTGACTCAGGGGCTTCACGGACCCTGATACATCTTTCCAAACTAACAGAAAATTCAGAATCACTTGATTACATATTAGTGAAAGCAGCTAATGGACAGCTGTATCAGGAGCCACTCTCCCACAACATAGCAATAACTGACCCTGTTTCAGGGATGATCCAGAAAAGCAAAATTGTTGTTTCTGCAAAATGCCCAGTAAATCTTTTGGGCAGAGACCTAATGCAGATTTTTTGGCATAGCAGTAGTTCCAACTATGCAGGGTATGGAAGCACAGCGACAAATGGATACTTTTGTAGTGCGACCGGAGGGTGAAACATTTTATTGGTACAGCCAGGACTTGGTTACAACTGGTCCAGGGGCAGTAACCGAAGAACTGATGAACGTAGCCATCAGTAAATCCCCCTCCCTTGACACTGATAAACAGCATTTGTTGCATTGCACTCTATATTGCAGTAGCAAACCAGGACCTGATAAAGAATATGAGCAAGAACTGTTTAGAGACCATGCTAACAGATTAGTATTACTAAATTTGTACTGGGACACAGAAGGAAACAGTGCAGTGAGCTGTTCATTGCCCCAGGAATTCCTAGCACTTTACAAATCTAATCGATTACCACATGTGAGTTTGACTAAAGATAAAAATGTGAAGTGGGCAGACCTAGGAGAAAAAGTCACAAGGTGGGAAAAGCAGACAGAGTTAGAACTTTCCGAACAGGGAGTACAAAAGCAGAAGCTGAACTGGATAACACAGACACAGCCAGCTGTACACTTGCAGGCAAGTGAGGACAGCTGAGTAGCACTCTTACTAGAAGAAGAAGAAAAAGCCTTACGCGGCATACCAGAGACTCTCTGGTCAACAGGAAAATCAGATGTAGGACTTATTCGTACAGCAGGATCACTCACTATCATGCCAAAGTCAGCATTTAGACCTCAAAAGAGACAGTATCCCTTGAGAAAGGATGCAGAAATAGGAATCAAACCTATAATAGCAGCCTTACTTAAGGAAGGAGTACTGATAGAATCTCCTGATTCACCATGTAATACACCCTTATTTCCTGTTAGGAAAGCAAATGGAGAATGGTGTATGGTCCAAGATTTACAAGCTGTAAATGATGCAATTATACCTAGAGCACCTATGGTGCCAGATCCACACACTTTATTAAATGATTTTAAACCTCAACAAAAGTATTTTTCTGTGGTAGATATTAGCAATGCATTTTTCTCAATACCGATGCACCCTGACAGTCAACATTGGTTTGCATTTACATTTCAGGGGAAAAGGTATACATATACATGACTACCACAGGGATATTGTGAGAGTCCAACAATATTCACACAGAAAATGGCAAGTAACCTGGCGGGATTTATCCCACCGAAAGGCAGCCAGATTTTACTTTACGTAGATGACATTCTGCTGGCAGCCCCCACCCAGCAAGAATGCAGAGAGGATACCATAGCATTACTACAATTTTTAGCCACTCAAGGACACATGGTAAACAAAAACAAACTGCAACTTTGGAAAAAACAGGTCAAATACCTGGGATATGTAATATCCAAAGAAGGCAGAATATTAGATGAAGACAGAAAGACAGGAATATTACAAGCACCTAAACCAACTACCAAGAAGGAAATGATGTCCTTCCTAGGTACTACTAACTTTTGTCGGAGTTGGATTCCAAACTATGCCTTGGAATCTGCTCCACTGACCAACTTGATATTCAAAAAGCCTATGGCAGCACAAGATTTATTACAGTGGACACCAAAAGCAGAATCAGCTTTCTGCAAATTGAAACAACTGATAGCATCCTCATTAGTTTTAGGATTACCGAACTATCATAAATGATTTTTCCAAACTGTAGATTGTAAGCAAGGTTATATGACATCAGTGTTAACACAGCAGCATGGGGACAAACAACGCCCCATAGCTTACTATTCATCACAGCTAGACCCAGTGGCGCGATCCCTGCCCCACTGTGTACAAGCAGTAGTCACAGCTGCAATGGCAGTACAGGCTTCAGCCTCAGTAGTGTTATTCCACCCTCTCACATTGAGAGTGCCTCATGCAGTCGCGATTATTTTACTGCAAGAAAAAGTAGCATATCTTTCTCCTGCTAGACATCTTTTCTGTATGACTATACCGTTGAGCCAACCTCATATGACAATTGAACGATGCACAACTTTGAATCTGTCAACCTTGCTCCCAACCCCTGCAGATGGCAAACCACACTGCTGACTGCAGGAGATTGAGCAAAAGACACTACTAGACAAGATCTCATGGATGTTCCCTTGGATGATGCCGAGGTGACATACTATGTGGACGGCTCGTGTAGAGGGGTCCTACAGGACAGAATCTAGTGGGGTATGCAGTAGTTTCTGATACTGAGATTTTAGAAGCAAAGTCTTTACCGCACAACTTATCTGCACAAGCAGCAGAATTGATTGCTTTAACAAGGGCATGTACCTTAACAAAGGGTAAACGAGTGAACATTTTTACTGACAGCCAGTATGCTTTTTCTACTGTACATGTTTTTGTGCAGCAGTGGAAAAATAGAGGAATGATAACATCTACTGGTAAACCAATTAATCATGTGCAATTTATTTTAGATTTGTTAGACTCTATTCAGTTACCTCAGAAAGTAGCTATTTGCAAATGCATAGCTCATACCAAGCAAGAGGATAGGATTTCAAAAGGTAATGCGAGGGCTGATACAGCTGCAAAACAAGCAGTTTCAGCTTCAGAAGTATTTCTTTTGAGTGAGGAATTACAACCATCTGAGATTTTAGACTTAGAAATGTTAAAAACAATGCAGACACTTACTACAAATGTAGAAAAACAAAAATGGATAAAACGAGGAGCAATTCTTAAGAAAGGGCTGTACATTTCCAAAGAGAGGAAAACGATTTTACCATCTAACTTGTTTAGATATGCAGCTTTGTTGAGCCATGGGCAGTGCCATGTCTCAACAGGGGGGATGGTACAGTTAGTGAATCAAGTGTTTACGTATGGATTTATAAACTACACAAAACATTTTTGTGCAGCATGCCATGTTTGTAACAAGCATCATGCACAAGGGGCATTGAAACCTAAGCAAGGGAGTTTCCCTACACCACCGTATCCATTCCATACTATCTGTATGGATTTTATAGAGCTGAACAAATGTGAAAATAAGAAGTACTGCCTTGTCATTATAGATATGTTTTCCAAATGGGTGGAAGCTTTTCCAACTAAAAATCCAGATGCAGCTACTGTTGCAAAAGTCCTCGTTAAAGAAATTATTCCTAGATTTGGCATACCGGAAAAGATCTATAGTGACAATGGCACACACTTTGTAAATCAAACCATACAACAATTGAGCCGTTATTTCGGGATTTCTCTGAAAAACCATTGTGCATACCACCCCCAATCTGCAGGATTAGTAGAGAGGCACAATGGAGTTTTGAAAAACAAGCTTAGGAAATTGATTAGTGAGACTCAAAAGAACTGGGTGCACTGTCTACCTCTGGCACTGTTGAGTATGAGAACTGTTCCAAATGTAAAAGGGTTAACTCCTTTTGAAATTCTGTTTGGGAGGGCATATTATAACACCTTAGTGGAAACCTCTCATGCCTGCAGACCAGGAGGCTGACAGTTCACTTGCAGAGTATATGAGGCGATTTTTGAATAACAAACTTTTGCAGTTAAATTCTGTTTCAGATAAACAACAAACCAGACCATCAGAAGCAGCAATAGCCCCAGGCACGTGGGTCTGGGTGAAGGTTGTGAAGAAAAATAACTGGAGTTCTCCGAAGTGGGAAGGACCGTACCAGGTGCTACTGTCAATACCCACTGCAGTTAAGATCGCAGAGCGAGCGTCCTGGATTCATCTGACACACTGTAAATTGGTTAAGAACTTTGAACTGGATAAAAACCTTGTTACTGTTGTACAATGAGAACAAAATGACCAGGTATAGAGTAAACAGAGATGCAGAACAACCACAGAAAATTTGCATGATTATTCTGATAGCTATACTGATAACAATGATCTTTTTGCTGTGGCCTTTCCTTTTCCCAGCCACACGAGTTGAACTGAACAAACGTGATGCATTACTCATAGACTGGCATCCAAACTTTAACACTTACCAAGCAATTAAATATGTGTATGCTGAGACTTTCACTGTTTCGAACTGCTGGATTTGCACAGCTATACCAACAGCATACGGGGGATTATTGATGACTGCTGTCCCCCTAGGGGTCAATGAGACCTGGGAAAACTTGATTTTTGATACTACACCTGTGAAATCACAAGACAAAATAGGATTGTACCAACCAGTTACACAAAAAGGGATTGTATGTTTTTACAAAAATGACACTATTCAGGTGGGTTGGAGCAATTGCAATGTGACTGTTTCTTATAAATGTTATATTAAAGCCAGTAAGACTAAAACTATTTGTGATACAAACTATGATGCATATTTTGAGAAGATGCATAGAAGTGTTAATGAGATACAACATAATCCTGTTCTTTTAAAACAGCTTTCTATTATTGATAAGAAAATGTTTCATGCAGGGCAAGCTTATATCAATACTAAAGTAGAGAATTGTTATTTTGTTTGTGGGAAAAAAGCATATAAATGACTACCTGAGAATTGGTCCAGCAGTTGTTTTTTGGGTTACCTGGTTCTGGCCATATGACACACTGCAGCTTTGCCTCAGGGAAAAATTTGAAATGTCAGAGAGGTCAGCAATAAACCTAGAAGTCCAATCAAGAGACCTGAGAATCCAGTGGGATGAATTGAAGCAGGGTGGAGAAACCATAACTCCATAAAAAACAAAGATAAACTGACACACATGGACTTGAGTGACACCATTATATCGTGGGCAGGCATAGCCCCTGCCTATGGTGCAGTGAAATCAATTTAGGAGCTGAGAAAACTGTCTAAACTTCTCAAAGTTATGAGCAATGCAACTTTTTCTGCTCTCGAATTAGCGACTGATGAACTGAATGCTATGAGAACTGTGGTGCTTCAGAACCACATGGCTCTCGAATTCACCCTAGCGGCGAGAGGTGGTACATGCGCTTTAATCAAAGAAGAATGCTGTTCGTATATTCCTGACAACCAGCACGAGATAAACGACCATCTTGAGATGATCCAGCAAGTGTCGACCATGACCAAACCAGGCCCAAACCCTCTGACGGACTTTTTCCAGAATCTGTTTGGGGGGTGGGGTTCCATCCTAATGAACATCCTGATTTCCATTTGTGTAGGATTACTCCTATTAGGAGCATGCATTTGTTGTGGTATTCCCTGCATGAAAAAGTTAATTAAAGATTTTATAGACATGTCAGTTTCTGAGACTTTGTATCAAAGTACTGAAATTGAAGAGTTGTTGAAAAGTGAAACACTTTCATAAGTCTAAACTGAATGACTCTCTTAACTGCAAATCCTGAATGGAAGAGGTTATGAAAAGAAGCAAACTGTTTATGCTTTTGAAAATAGAATTAAAAAGTATTAACGGGGGAAATGTCAGAAAAATATGTATTAATGTGTGTGCTTAATGCTAATTAGAAACTAAAAGAGTTAACATGTTTTTCATTCTATTTTATATGCACTATTTTATATACAGCTTAGTTTTATATGAGACTAAAAGATGCTTTTGAAACTGCAGTGTGCTTTCTGAAACTTGCAAGATGCCCTCTGACCTAGTAACTGGTAGTACAGCAAAATTCATGTTTATGCCTTTTGTAAATGTACTTGAGAAACAGGTGATTATCTGCTAGGTCAGGAAGCAATGAATGAACAATGCCATATTCTATAATGTTATGATTTTGAACAATTAGCTCTGTTCATGGTATGAGAATGTGCACAGCTGCAGAAGGAAGAGATAAAGACAAACAAATAACTGTTGGAGAAATGAACTGCAATCTATACTTGCTTTGTGCTCAAATTAGCCATAGTACCTTGAATGGTAACATTGCATATATCTAACCGGTGGTAGCCAAGGCCACGTTGTTTTTCTTAGGAAGTTTCTCATAAAAATTGATAGTACAAGCAGAAAATCATAAAAACAACTGCTATGTAATGATGATGTTAAAACTTGTGATCTGCTACGTCAGCTTGGTAGGCAATGTCTTATTAGAAAATATATAAAAATACTGGTATTTCCTGATCCTAGTTAGACAAACTCTATATTAGCACTTTTTTGTCTCCTTGCTGCAAGATTAAAGTGCCTTAACCTGAACCTACCATGTATTGATAATTTTTAAAGTATATTTTTCCTTTGACACCTTCTCATGACAGAAAACTGCTCCTTGTTAAATGCTAGTCTATGGTGAAACAGTGTGAGTGGGCTTCTGTGTTGTAGGCACAGTGTTTGGTAATGTTGTAGGCATTGTACTACATTCCATTCTGTGGTCCCTGAGGCTGGAGCTAGCCACTGGTTCTTCACCTCCTGACCAGTCATAGGTTGATCCTATTTGTCCTTAGGATACTCTTATTTTAACCAGATAAATGCTCCACATATCTATTTACTTAAAACAGCTTTTAAACTTACTTTGATACATACATAAATAAGTAATTTCATACATACATACATAAATAAGTAAACAGACACACACATTACATGTGAAATTGTGATTTCATTTCTTTAAAAAATAAAGTAAGCGGACACACAGGTTTCATGTGAAGTCATGGTTTTATTTATTTGACTATTTTGCCATTAATGACTTATTTAGGCATACATTGGTATTTTTGATATAATGTAACAGTTGTACAGAGAAACAGTGTAAATTGCACTGGAGTGCAAATGTGATATTTTGTTGCAAACATACAATTTGCTATTCAATCATGTAAATTCAAGATATCTGTAATATACACTCATTAGCTTAAAGAATGCAATTATACCTAAAAATAAAACGTAAATAAAAATGGAGGCATCCTTGGATATGTAACATAGCCACTTGATTAAACAGCTTATTTATATGTATTTATATTTTCACATTTTATATACATGTACATACATACAAATATTTTAGGCATGGGCAATAATGCCCTTGCAAATGTACCCGAACAGTCATTTCCATATAAGTGAAGAAATGCATTCTTAAATTCTGAAGTAGTGCTTGCTTTAATATAATTAAAAATGTTATCCATGTGTCAGCTACTCTTACAGAGTTCCAGTTACATTTCTCATTCCTACATCATTACCTGCACAGATTATCTAATTCTTTATTACTCCTTGATAACTCTAAACATTCCTAGAGGTAGTTGTCTCTAATTATTCTACTTAAATATCAATATGAGATGGAGTAAAAAGTTCAATATTTTAATCTGTTGTAATAGTTTAAACTTTCAGATCCACGAATGCCCTTGGTATATTTTCTGCATGCTCTTTCCAATATAATTAAGCTAATTTTTATAATAAGATTGTATTGATAATTTTTAAAGTATATTTTTCCTTTGACACCTTCTCATGACAGAAAACTGCTCCTTGTTAAATGCTAGTCTATGGTGAAACAGTGTGAGTGGGCTTCTGTGTTGTAGGCACAGTGTTTGGTAATTTTATAGGCATTGTACTACATTCCATTCTGTGGTCCCTGAGGCTGGAGCCAGCCACTGGTTCTTCACCTCCTGACCAGTCATAGGTTGATCCTATTTGTCCTTAAGATACTCTTATTTTAACCAGATAAATGCTCCACATATCTATTTACTTAAAACAGCTTTTAAACTTACTTTGATACATACATAAATAAGTAATTTCATACATACATACATAAATAAGTAAACAGACACACACATTACATGTGAAATTGTGATTTCATTTCTTTAAAAAATAAAGTAAGCGGACACACAGGTTTCATGTGAAGTCATGGTTTTATTTATTTGACTATTTTGCAATTAATGACTTATTTAGGCATACATTGGTATTTTTGATATAATGTAACAGTTGTACAGAGAAACAGTGTAAATTGCACTGGAGTGCAAATGTGATATTTTGTTGCAAACATACAATTTGCTATTCAATCATGTAAATTCAAGATATCTGTAATATACACTCATTAGCTTAAAGAATACAATTATACCTAAAAATAAAACGTAAATAAAAATGAAGGCATCCTTGGATATGTAACATAACCACTTGATTAAACAGCTTATTTATATGTATTTATATTTTCACATTTTATATACATGTACAGACATACAAATATTTTAGGCATGGGCAATAATGCCCTTGCAAATGTACCCGAACAGTCATTTCCATATAAGTGAAGAAATGCATTCTTAAATTCTGAAGTAGTGCTTGCTTTAATATAATTAAAAATGTTATCCATGTGTCAGCTACTCTTACAGAGTTCCAGTTACATTTCTCATTCCTACATCATTGCCTGCACAGATTATCTAATTCTTTATTACTCCTTGATAACTCTAAACATTCCTAGAGGTAGTTGTCTCTAATTATTCTACTTAAATATCAATATGAGATGGAGTAAAAAGTTCAATATTTTAATCTGTTGTAATAGTTTAAACTTTCAGATCCACGAATGCCCTTGGTATATTTTCTGCATGCTCTTTCCAATATAATTAAGCTAATTTTTATAATAAGATTTATAAATTATTATTCCATACTCTACTTTGGGTATAGTGTAACTTACAATCCATCATTTCTGATTTCCTAGACTTAATATAAATCTTTTTTTACAGCCTATAGATTTAAAAATGATAGTTAACCAATTTGCTGATATGATCAGACAAAAAAAACCTCAAAAAGGATTTACCCCATGTACCTCGATTCTTGAATGAATCCACATTTTAAATCACCATGTGCTGTATTAAGTACTCATCCTTTAATTTAGCACTCTCAAATCTCATAGGCTTTGCTGTTGATAAATTTATCAGCATATTATTCTCATGTTCCCAAATGGTTTGAAGTACTCAAGTTGTGAACTGTTTAAGAAACCCAGCATTTATGTTCCAGATGTTCCACCCTTAGTGGCTGCCTTTAGTAAATTGGTTGAGAATGATTTATATAAAATGAAATCTAATGACAAGCAATATAGGACCAAAGGGAATTTAATTTCTGGCCAGAGGAGAGCCTAGCAAGGTTGAAGAATGATCATTCCATCGTCATTAGACCTGCTGATAAAGGAGGGAGTCTAGTAGTGATGGACTCTGAGTTTTATGATCAGACAATGAAACGGATGTTGGGGGATGAGAAATTCTACTGTGCCATAGAGCAAAATATAATTAGGACACACACACACACACACACACACACACACACACACACACATATATATATATATATATATATATATATATATATATATATATATATATATATATATATAGGATATGTGGGATGTTGGATGATCTTGTTAAGAGTCATGTCATCACTGAAGAGCTATTTGAGTATCTGTTTGTCAGTGACCCCCTCATACCTGTAATTCAAGGCCTTCCCAAGATCCATAAGGACGACCGTGCTCCTCCTATTAGGCCCATAGTTGCAGGTAGGGGGTGGTCTACTGAGCCCTTTTCTATATATGTTGAGAGGCTCTTGCCCCCAGTTGTAGATGCCAACCCTCATATATTAAAGGATACCAAACAGTTTTTGTTGGATCTATATGAGTGTATGAAAGCAGTACCTGTTGACCTTCCCTTCTTAATGGTCACTTTGGATGTCCATTTGTTATTCACTGTGATTCTGATTGAGGAAGGGGTCCAGAAGGCTCATGACTATTTGAAATGCAATACTGAGCTTAGTAGCTCTAGAATGGACCTTTTGGTTTTGTTCTTGGAGGTTGTGCTAGAAAACAACATCTTCTGCTTTGATTCACAGAGTTATCTGCAGAGGGATGGTGTGGCTATGGGCACTTCATGTGCCAGTAGCTACGCCAACCTATTTATGGCTGCATGAAAGTTGGAACATTTGTTTAAACTGGATGAGTTTTCCCTCAATGTCCTTTTCTACAGACATTTTATGGATGACCTCTTCCTCATTTGGAGAGGTACTGTTGAGGAACTGGCTCTATTTATTGACAAAGTCAGTGAGTTGTCTCCATACTTAAAGTTT
The DNA here is from genome assembly GCF_019279795.1 of Protopterus annectens. Lineage (NCBI taxonomy): Eukaryota > Metazoa > Chordata > Ceratodontiformes > Protopteridae > Protopterus > Protopterus annectens. The sequence continues at coordinate 1,414,984,412 of NC_056732.1, read as the reverse complement.
AGTCATGAATTTTCTAACAAATGGATATCGTTCCTTGATATTTATATTGAAAGGTTGGGGAACGGTTTATTGAATACAGGGGTGTACAGGAAATCTTGTCACCGGAATGCTACATAGGCACAGCATGCATCCAGGGTACACATTTAAGAATATTGTGAAGGGTCAAGTCATGAGGGTCTCATGGTATAATCCCTCAGATGAAGGAGTTGACATTGCACTTAATGACCTATGCAACAGATTCAGGGCAAGAGCTTATAAGAATGATGACATAGAGAAAGGTATGTCTAACCTTTCTGCCCTAAGAGTTGGCAGAGCTACCCCTTATTTTTCAGATTCAGTGGGAGCCATGACTGAGAGTGATCAGCATGAGTCTCCAGCTGAACCTGATCGAGCTAGTAAGATCAGAATACCCTTATTTTATACCCAGGATGTGGGGAACATCAAGGATGTGATTAGACTGCATTGGGAGGTATTGACAGTAGATCCTGATATTAAAGAAGTAATAGGGGATGTTCCGCAGTTTGTGTATAAAAAAAACCTGATTTAAAGAAGTTACTGTGTCATTCCAGGCACAGGAATGGTGATTATGACAGGTCAGGGACCCTTCCCTGTAACCAATGCAATTTTTGTAGATACATGGACTCCACCTCCATCTTTATACACCCCACTAGTGGCATTAGGTATGATTTCAAGGTCTCTGCCAATTGCATATCAGAACATGTAGTCTATCTTGCATCCTGTTCTGGATGCAGGGCATTCTACATTGGCAAAATGTATAAGAAGCTTAGGGACAGAATAAGGGAACATCTTTATCAGATTAGGATTGGATCCATGGTCAATGCCCTATCCAAACATGTCCATTGCACTGATGATACACATGGGTTTAGCTTTAGGGTTATTGAAGTGGTACCCATCCATTCTAGAGGTGGGGATATAAGGAATCGGACTGAGACACAAGAAGCGAAGTGGATCATTAAGTTGAGGGCGGATGCCCTCCCAGGTTTAAATGACAAGACACCACTGAAGCCCTTCCTCAAGTCTAGAGGGCTCAGATAGTAGTTCTGTAGGTCATTTTTATACATCTGTAATGGTATACTTGGGTCCTGTGGACTGTTTTGTGGGCTAGATGTAGATACTAGTTTTCAGCACATGTCCCTTATAGGTATGATCCAGTTTCCCTATCTATTGTTACACATATGTAGTTATGTTTATATGTAAGTTGTTATGAGATTATATTTATGTGCACAGTATGTTACTATGTTCTAATAGGCAAAGAAGATACTTTTAAGAATTATAGATATACATTTTATACATCTCCATATATTAACATTTTATATTCATGCATTTGTATTTTATATTTCATTTTTAAAGGAAGCTGTTACTTTAATAGTTAGAATGTATTATTTGTTTTTACTTTGGTGCCTTTTTTCTTTTATAATGATGAACAGCTGTAAATATTTGTACATGGTCTGAGGAAGCCCTATCAGGGTGAAAGTACTTACCACCGTTCCTGCTCTTGAATAAACTTATTTGCTGTGGTCCTGACTTAATATTGGATATTCTTACATATCTGCAGCCTTTGTTCACTCCGGCACCTTACTATTTTTGTTATACTGTTTACCTACTTAGTTAACTGCATGCAAACAAAAGAGCACTAGAAATGAAAAAGAGAGATCAGAATGACATAAGGCAAAGAGGTATGAGCCCAAGTGATAGGACACACTAACTGTAACCTAGATATCCACCTGTCCAGTTAATGTGTCTTTGCCATGTCCTATTTGTAAGCCATGCATCTATCCATCTTATCAAAATTACATTAGTAAATCATAGTTTTGTGTATGATCTTATCAAAGGCTGACATTAAGCCCATATAAATTACAAGACAATACAATTTGCCATTTATAACTGTTATTGCATTATTACAGAGGATCATGTTGCAGGTAGTTATATATCTATTTTCAGCATATGCATGCTTATATAGAGTTTCAAGTCCTAGTATTTTCAATGCCAGTGATTGATTATGTAAAATAACCTTCTCCATTTTTTTTCCATAGAAACAAAGTCAAGTTATGGGTCTCTGCGACTCTGGGTTTGTCCTGACCCCTGTCCCTTAAATATGGGTGGAACAAGTGCATGTCTCCAGTCTTACGTTATGGGTGTCTGTGACTCTGGGTTTGTCGTGTTTCCCATCCCCTAAATTTTGGCTTCACCAGTGCATGACCACAATCTTAAGTTATGGGTCTATGTGACTCTGGGGTTGTCCTGTCCCCCTGTCCCCAAATATGGGTGGAACAAGTGCATGTCTCCAATCTTACGTTATGGGTGTCTGTGACTTTGGGTTTGTCATGTTCCCCATGCCCTAAATATTGGCTTCACCAGTGCATGACCACAATCTTAAGTTATGGGTCTATGTGACTCTGGGGTTGTCCTGTTCCCCTTTCCCTTAAACATGGGTGGAACAATTGCACACCTCCGGTCCTGAGGAATCTCCTCATACTTTAATAACCTGGTGAATAACAAATACAATGATTCTGTAAGTTCATGCTGAAGTGTTCTCATTGTTACTAATTCAATTTCACCCCTGTTCTTTGCATACAATGTGTGCATATTTATGTTTCAATATAATGTAATGTAATTTAATTTCAATATTATCTGAAGTTAACGGGATGTTATTAGCACAACTTTTCACTAGCTTTGTGCAACCAAAACTGTTTTGAATAAGATTTTGTAAATGTATTTATAATCTGTTGTGTTAGTTTGTAAGTTTTGAGTCTTACCACATCTGTGTGTTTGTGTGTGTGTGCTGCAGCTATGTGTGTGTATGTGTGGCAATGCGTGTGTGTGTTGTGTGTGTGTGTATATATATATATATATATATATATATATATATATATATATATATAGATATAGACAGACAGAGAGGTTTACTGTCAAAATGTTGAAAATTAAAATATTTTCCACGTTTTGATCAAATCAGTGTTCCAAAATTGGTATTAACAAATTACCAAAATTTTGGAAATGGTAGCATGGAATTGTGATTTGAACATCCGGAAGTTTCAATGTCGAAAGTCTGTGTTACTGGTAAAGTTTTTGCAGGGGGCCAAGCCCTCCTACACCCCCCACACTCCCTACATATTTTATATTCAACTTCGAGATCACACTACAGTGAAAAAAGGGTACATGGCCCGATCCCCACTGTAGTATGATCAGTTATGAGAACTTCGATTCCACATTAGCAAATGCACAGTACCATTCGCTACTGTGGATTCGAACATTTTTCAGATCGGCATTATGAAAACTTGGTTGGGTTGTGAGTGAAATATTTAATTTTCATGTTATTTAAGTGTTTGTACCTACATGGTCAAACTACTGGAGGAGTTCACTGGAGAAAAGGTTTAATTTTGGTGTCATTTCAGTGCTTGTGCATACATGGGCAAAGTACGGGAGGGGACGTTGGGGGTAAAAGTTTTATTTTGATGTCATGTAACTGTTTGTGCATACAAGGGAAAATTACTGAAGTGGTTGCTTGGGCTAATGTTTCATTTTGGTGTAATTTCAGTACTTCTGCATGTGTAGTCACACTGCTATAGGGATCCTGTGGGAAAGGTTTTATTTTGATGTCAAAGTCCTTGTGCATACATGGGCAGTCTACTGGTGTGCCTTTAGGGGAAATGTTTTATTTTGATGTCATGTAACTGCTTGTGCATACAAGGGAAAACTACTGGAGTGGTTGCTTCAGCTAATTTATTTATTTATTTGCTTTTGTTAACCAGGAAAGTCCACTGGGCTGATGTGAGCCCTTTTTCAGTGGAGGCCCGGGGACAAAAGCTCCAAAAACAATGTACATAATAAAGAATTTGTTTAGCAAGTTAATAACAGCATTTAACATTATACAAGAGTAACGACATAAGAGTCAGAAGTAACACAGTAACATAGACAATGTATGGCTATATTTTATGGAAGACTTGGATGCTTGGCAAGGTATTCAATATAACAGACAGATTATGATAATCTACACATACACAATTTTTACACACCATGTGAGGCAGGATGAGGCACACTGTGTTGTAATTAAGGGTGAGGGGAGAAGAGTGTGGGTATCTGAAAGATGAGTCAAGGAAATGGGGATAGTGCAAGGGCATAGCCATTGAGAGGAAAGATGTTGGTGAAGTGATATTTTGAATGATGGGGCATTATTTATAGTCCCGAGAGAAGGTGGAAGGGCATTCCAGAGTTTAGCTACAGCGAAAGTGTAAAGGTACTGGCCTGCAGGGAGTTTAGGTCTCTTAACTTGGATAAGTGATTGATTTTCAGATCCTAGAGGTCAGTCTGGTTGATAAAGAGTCAGAAATGAAGCCAGGGCTGGGCATTTGGAGGAATTATAGAATAATTTGTGTGCTATAGATAGTTGTATGTATGTGAGGTATTGTGGGAGTTCTAGCCATTTCAGGGATTGTAATGAGTGACAGTGATGGGAAGAATGTTTTGCCCTGGTCACAAATTTAATAATTTTGTTATAGCAGCTCTCCATTTTAGTTTTTAATGAGGATTGGATGTTTGTTAGAATGGGGGCACCATAGAGGAGGGAAGGTATGAGAAAAGTTTGGGTGAGTGCTTTTCTAAAGAGTAGTTTAAAAAGTGTTTATGTCGGTAGAGGGTACCAAGTTTTTGGTGTGTTTTTTTGACGGTGTTGTGGATGTGTTGGTCAAAGGCTAAGTTGTCATCTAAGGTTACGCCAAGTAACTTGATATAGGAAACTGCCTTTAAGGCAGTCTTGTTGGAGGAGAAAATGATGAATTCAGATTTATTAATAGTGGTACTCTTTTGGGTGTAAAGGGCAGGAGTTTGGTTTTATTTGGGTTGAGGGCAAGGTGATTATTTGTCATCCAGGTTTCGGTAACAGAGAAAGCATTCTGGGTGATGGTCAGAAGTTCAGTTTCAGAATTACCAGAGCAGATAATAGTAGAATCATCCACGTGTTAATGTTTCATTTTGGTGTACTTTCACTGCTTCTGCATGTGTTGTCATACTGCTAGAGGGATCCTGTGGGAAAGGTTTCATTTTGATGTCAAAGTCCCTGTGCATACATGGGCAATCTACTGGTGGGGCCTTTGGGGGAAATGTTTCATTGTGGTGTCATAATTTCTTGTGCATACATGACCAGACTACTGTAGGGGTCATTTATTTAAGGGCTTCTGCATACTTTGGAGGGCAAACCTCTCTCTGGGTGGGGAGAGGACTGAGAATAGCTAAGATCTGAAGTTGAACAATGGTATTACAACAAAAAGTGGCAAAAAAAAACTTTTCATTTTATCTTCACTTTGGAACACACAGTCAGTAAGTCCCTTTGAAATGCAGAGATAGTACGTCAGCTGACCAAGGTTTGTCTTGAGAATTCATACTCGCGCTGTAAACATGCATCCCAAGTTTCCATTTCTACACTGATGTTTGTTGCCTAATGAAGCTCTAAAAACGTGGGGAAGCATTGTGTTTTTTTGCAAAACACTTGACTGTTTTAAAATTAATATACGCACGTGCATAGTATCTTTCACATAACAGCTACGCAAATTATGCTCTAAGGGTTCCATATCTGTTTATCTGAAAATAAAATTAGTAACGAAGCTGTTTGAGAAGTAGAATTGTAAGGTAACTATTGGGCATTCATTATTACATTTACTGCTTGAATGCACCTAGAGTGGAGCCAGGAGGTTGACTTTGGTCACCAATGACAGCAAAACAGTTAACTATATTACATATTTTATATGCGGCCCCAAGACAATTGCTTTTCACTCATTACAGCCTAGGCAAGTGAAAAGACTCTCTGACAGGACCCTGCACAGACATGTAAATGGCTGCATTGAGGCTGCCAGAGGTATCCAAAGATCTTTTAAAGTCAAGATAGCCTCCCTGGCTAAGGACAATCACAAAGCCTTCTTCAGCTATGTCAGTAATCTTAAGGATTATACTCAGCAGTGTTCGGACGTGTTGGTAACTTCCACAACCTTCGCTGACCTGGGTGGCATAGCAAATCTACTGGCCGATAAATCTAGCTCTAATGTTTGTTTTATTTATTTATTTATTGCATTTGTTTCCTGGGAAAGTCCACTGGGTCTAAAAGAGCCCATTTTCGGTGGAGGCCTGGGGAGAAAAGTACCGACAAGAACATAGATGCAGAAAAAAAAAAAAAACATTAATTGGTACAGAAGTAGAAACAGTGTTACACATAGTGGTTGCAGTAATATATACAGAATATATACGTAAGTCAGGAATTTAGTTGGTTTGATTGCAGTAACATATACAGAATATATACATAAAAGCAGGAATTTAGTTGGTTGCCAGATGAATTCAGAGTGGTAAAAATGGAGATAAATTAATCAGCATTATTGTACCAGTAGCAACAAGTAATGAAGGAAAAAAATAATAATAAATATGGAGAAAGTATCATCATTCACTAGTAGTAAAAAGGATAGGAATTTAATTATAATATAAGATGAAGGAAGAGGTTAGGTTACAGAGCAGGTACATAGCCAGGAAGAGTTGAGATGACCTCCAGTATCCCCTGTGAAATCCCTTCTTGCATATCCCCCAGATGTCAACAGGGAGCAGGTCCTGGAGGTGCTCACTAAAGGTAAAAGCAGTGCTCCAGTGGCCCTGACAATATTCCCAGTTGCCTCCTAAATAGCGTAAAACATGACCTAACAGCATCACATGAAGCACTCTTCAACTATAGACTCAAAACAGGTTACGTGCCATGTGAATGGAGGGCCACAACAGTCGTCCTTCTACATAAGGGTGGACCAACAGCTGACCCCAGGAACTACAGATGCATCAGTCTTGACAAGTCTTGTATACAAAGGCATGGACCAAATTATCATGAAAATGATTAACAAGAACAATTGCAAACAACAGACACTGGACCCATTCCAGTTTGGCTTCATTAAGGGAAGGTCTTGCCTACTTAACTTGTTGACATCTTTGAGAGGGTCACCTTGGCTACAGATGAGGAGAAAATAGTGCATACCACTTACCTTGACTTGGCCAAGGTGTTCGATACAATATCCCACTCAGGTATTGCTGTCAAACTCTCAGAACTAGGCATAAATCCCAACATAACTCACTAGATTGCAAGCTGGCTCACAGATAGGACCCAAGAAGTCAGGATCAGTGACACCACCTCCACCAAAAGACTAGTGAGCAGTAGTGTGTCCCAAGGTTCCTTGTCATAGCCGCTCCTATTTTAATATCTCTCTTTCTTGTTGCCAAATAATGCTTGATAAAAAAGAAGCAAGCTGGATTAGTAGAGAAGGTTCAACATATAGCCCAGGACTCAATGAATTTATATAATATGTTTTCAAATGGCTTTAGTATTTTTTACGTATGTTTTACTCATATATTCACTTATTTTTGTGAAAAACTGATCTAGTTCTTTATTAAATTGTTAGCATGAATGGTTAAGAATATAAAAAAACAGCAATATTTTAGTATTAATATTGATAGTATGTATCACAGTTAGATGTGTCTTTTGCCTCTTTTTTAATAGACAACCATATCTTTAAACATTTAATCAATTTGAGTCACACTGTGTGAATTTACCATTTAAATACATATTTGTTGATGTTTTACTTATATCATGCACTGAAGATGTTCCGTAAGTGGAGAACTGCAGTTTGCTGATGGATTTTTCTCTTCTGACCATTGTAACTTTGTCAATAAATGGGTTTCATTTTCCTTGTTAGTGGTGGACTTAATTGTTTTGATATGTGTGTGTGCATGTATATATATATATATATATATATATATATATATATATATATATATATATATATATATATCTGTGTTTGTGTGTATGTATGTATGTATATTACATAGAGGTGAGGGTGTGTGTGTGTGTGTGTGTGTGTGTGTGTGTGTGTGTGTGTGTGTGTGTGTGTGTGTGTGTGTGTGTGTGTGTATATGTCAAGGACATTGATATATATGGGTGACAAGCTCTGGAGTGAATGGCAAGTGCTGTAACATGCAGACGAGCGACACCATTTGGTCGACAGACAGGTAATTGACAGGTGTGCAAGATCAGCAATCCATGAATAGGGAAATATTTCCTTTCCATGGGGATTGTGTGATCTCAGAGCTAGCATTTATAATTAGCCGGGGATGTGGGGGGATAATTAGTAGGGCATATAAAGTACTGCATGATAACTATATGAATCAGAGGAGGTTGGAAAGTTCACAAAGAAACAGGGGGAGGAGATAAGGCTCTCAAATATACAACAAAATGTAGAAGATTTAGGATTTTTGCTTGGAAGTATTTGCATAGGTATTTTAATACCCCAAACAGACACGAAGAATATTTACTCAAGTAGATTGCAAATATTGACGGTTTGATAGGGAAGAAAGAATTAATTGGGAACATATTTTTTGGGTCTATAATGAGTTCTCAGACTTAAAAAATTAATTGTGGACTACTCTGTCAGAAATAATGCATCTGGCCATGTGTAGCCATCCCAAGTTACTTCACTGTTTCGATCTTCTCACAGGACAAGAGGTCATCCAAACTTGTCCGTTCTGCAACTGACATTGTGGGTAATAGGGTTTTGATCCTTTTCAGGCACATCTTTTCTGAGGACGTGTTCATTGTTTTACAGGAGGAAAGGAAACCCTCAACCAGAAAATGTTATATGTCCAAAGTGAAGAGATTTTTTGGTCTTGTGCCATGGTCATAACCAAGGTCCTCTTTCAGTGGAGGTCTGATCATTTGTATGAGTTGCTCCAGTCATACATGGCCTATTCTTCTGTGAAGGCCCATTTGTCAGCCATTTCTGCTTGTCTGCCTTCAAATCCTCCTGTGACCTCTCATTTTGAGATCAAACAATTTCTTAAAGGCGTCCTGCATAATAGGCCTCCAAGAAAGCTTATTCCTCCTCCTTGGGACCTTAATTTTATTTTGGAAAAACTGACTCAGGCTCCTTCTGAGCCTGTAGATTCTGCTGCTTTGCAACATTGTATCTGGAAGACTGTTTTGTTGCTAGCTCTTACTTCTTCTCAGTGGGATTCAGAGCCATTCCTGCTTTTTTGGTTTTTCACAGGGACAGGGTGTCCCTTCATACTAACCCTTCTCTTATTCCCAATGTAGTCAATGAGTTGTCCTTAAATCAGTCAGTACAACTACCTTCCTTTATCCCTTGTCCTCAGTCTGGTAATGAGAAGTTCCTGCTTTGGCTTCGCTACAGATGATAAGGATTTTTATTTTACCAATATTAAAACAGTTTGGGATCAAATAGTATCTGATTTGGGGAGATGGAAGAATCTACGACTACCAGTATTATCAAAGGTATCAGTTATCAAAATTAATATATTACCACGATTATTATATATTTTCAGATCTGCTCAGGTAGTAATTTCAAAAACATTTTTTAAACAATTTCACAAAGAATTAGCTAAATTTATTTGGGAGCTGAAGAAAACAAGGATCTCATATGAAAAATTAATGACTCCAAAACATAGAGGTTGATTGGAGTTACCAAATTTTGAAACTTACTATTTTATAGTAAATTCAAACAGGCTTCTAAGAATCGCTAATTATAATATAACTAGCACTAAATGGATTCCTACCTGGGTAGTTCTGAATTATAAATATATTTTACATTTGAATATTAATCCTAAAGCCATACCCTTTTTAGGTAAAGAAACTTTAAAACTATATGGGTTAATGGATCATATTAAACTATATGTAACGTCCCTACAAACATTATTTCAATCATTAGATCTTGCTCAATATATGATGGCTTATCAACCCTTTCATAGAAACCCTAACCTGAGACTAAATAATAAATTAATTGATCTTAAAGCATTCCCTTAATAATCAATTTAACTTTAATAGATATTTATACACTTCTTAAACTCTCGGCTAATCATATAAGAAAATAATTAAATTTACCTAAAAATTATCTCGTTATTGTAAGACAAATTAGGGAACTTTCTATAAGTTACTTTAAAAATTTTAAACCCAGAGAAGAGAATATAATTAAATGCTCGAATTTGTGGCAAGCTCTCCAACAAGATATTAAATTTATAACAGCAGCAAATAATTTAATAAAGGAGTTTAAATTCCAAGATAAAGTTCTTGTGTCAAAATATTGGAAAGAGAAAATGCCAGAGATAGAAGACAGTCAAATGATAAAAGCAATCGACTTGACTATAAAATCTATTTATCTTCAAAAACTGATGTATACCCAGTTGATGATATGGAATAATGCGTATTATACACGCCTTAGCCTGCATAAATTTAATTCCAAAAATTCACCAGTTTGTCCATACTGCAAGGATCAATCTGCTGATCTTCTTCATATGTTCTGGAGTTGCAAATGCATATACAAACTTTGGAACTCACTTAAGATACAACTTCAGAAGATGGGTTACCAAAGTTCAACATTGTCATGGGAATTCATGATTTTACATATTCCCCCAAAAGAACTTTCTAAATCTCAATGTATTGTATTAATCAATATTTTCTTATTAATGAAGCTATACATAGCTACTAATTGGTTAGACCCATCCAAAACATCATGGAATAATTTTAGAGTATTAGCAATAAGGCATATAGTAGCTCACAAACTACTTTTGAACCAACATAATAAAAATATTAACAATCCAAAAATATGGGAACAAGTATTTAATATTGTATTAGCGTAACATCTTCACTTTTAAGAGACTCTGTAACAGCAACTTTTCATTACTCGAATTGATCTTAACCACTTTTATACTCTTTGTGTATAATTCAATGTGTTACTTGGAAGCGTTTATGTAAATATTGTATATGTGTTATGGAGTTAGAGTTAGTTACATTAGTTGGTAGTTTTTTTCTTAATTTTCTGTATTGTTTTAATTTTGTATGGAATATAAGAAAGCAATAAAAATTATTATTGAAAAAAAAGTTCCTGCGCACCTTGGATCTGCACAGACAGCTCAGGCACTATTTGGATAAAACTAGGACTATTCATAAGTCTGATCAGCTTTTTGTTTCCTTTCATTCCAGGTCTTTAGTTTTGTCTGTTTCTAAATAAACCATCTCCCACCTGGATATTTGAGGCCATTTCCTTTTGTTATTCTTTTCATGGCAAATCTCTGTCTGCTTTTGATAGAGCTCATTTCACTAAGGCTGTTGCCTCTTGTGGTGCCTTCTTCAAGGGGTTGGACACCAATTCCATCCTTGAAGCTGCTACGTGGTCTTCACTGCATACCTTTACTAAGCATTAGGTTCATAGATTCATACTAGGCTATCTGCCCTAGGGCATTTATAAGCCTAGCCAGAATGTGTTTGGCTTTCGCCACCCATTTTAAATTTATTTTGCTATGCCCTTTTTCGAGGTTAGTATACTGTGCCTCTGTCTAACAGTGACACAGAAGTGATACCCTTGGTAAACCTACGATCTCCCATCCACTCATCAAGATTCCTCTTGAAGAGAGTCAATGAGGGACTCTGCCTAACCTGGACTGGGATTTTATTCCAGAGTGAAGGGAGCCTCTGGGTTATGAATCTGTCCCTCCAGCATGTCCTATTTATTTCAGTGCTGAGGTTCAAGTCTCTCGAGCACGTATCTCGATAGGATTTGGATTTTCTGAGGTGCAGCATGTCCATTAATTCCGTGTTGGACATGGCTTTATACGTCAGGCACACATCCCCTCTGAATAGGCGGTATGCCACTGAGTAGAGCTGGAGTTTCTTTAACTGGGCAGCATATGGCATCTGTTTGAGCCCTTTGATCCTCTTGGTGAGGTACTTTTGGGGACTTTCCAGTTGCTGCAGGTGTCTGGTAAGGTACATCCCAAAAGGGGCATTGTACTCAATTATGGGCCTGATGAGGGATGAGTAAAGAGGCACAATGACCTCCCCTGATCTAGATGTGAATCCCTTCATGATTAGGTGGGCTATATAAAATGTTTTTCTAACCACTTTGGCCACGTGGTTGTCAAATGAGAGATTGCTACCAACTTGGGTCCCCAGGTCCCTAATTATTTCTTCTGTACTTAATGGATTACCACCTATGTGGTAATTTGTGGGCACTTTGTTTTTGCCAAAGGGGATGACTATACACTTTTTGGCATTTAGCTTGAGGCCATGGCTCTGGCACCAGTTGTCTGTTTCTATGAGGCCCTTTTGGAGGATGCTTGTGTCGGCTGGAGAGTCGATTATGGCGCCCAGTTTGCAGTCATCTGCAAACTTGGTCATACACAGTCCTTCCGTGTTGGCCTGTACCTCTGAGAAATATATACCGAACAAGAGCGGTCCCAGGACTGAGCCTTGTGGGACACCACTTGTAACTGGTTTGGAGTCTGACATGGCTCCAGCAATTCTAACCATGTGGGTTCTGTCCTTGAGCCAGTTTGCAATCCATGTAGTGACATAGGGGTTTATATTTAAGCTGGTGAGCTTATCTATAATGCCCGAGTGGGGTATTGTATCGAAGGCTTTTGCGGGGTCCAGGTAGGCTGTGTGGACCACCTTCCCCTCGTCAGTGGCCTTGGTGACTGTTTCAAAGAAATCAACCAGATTTAAGAGGCAGGATCTGCTCTTAACAAAGCCAAACTGGGTAGGATCCAGTGTCTGTAGGTCCCCAATATCTTTATTTATGAGGTCCATGATGATCCTTTCCATAACTTTGCAGACCAAGCTAGTCAGGCTTATGGGGTGATAGTTTCCAGGATCCGTTGAGGCATCATCTTTATGGAGAGGGACCACTGTTGCTGTACGCCACTCTTTGGGCACATATCCTGTAGTAAGGCTGAGATTGAACAGTAGTTTTATGTTTGGGTTTAGCTCTTCTTGAAGTTCATGTAGGACACAGCCCGGGACACTGTCTGGTCCCATTGATGCTGTGTTTTTTGCTTTGGAGAGGGCGGCTCTTACCTGAGCATCTGAGATGTCAGGGGGGCAGCACTCTGCTGGGATAGATATTCGCCCTTTGGTGGGGGGGAGTTTGCACTGAACCTGTCAGCTAGAATGTTGGCAATGTCTGTGGGTTCAGTGTATTTTTTGTCATTTTAGACTAATTCTGAGCATATCTGGGAATTACCACCCAGGTTCCTAACATAACTAAAGAAAGCCTTGTGATTATCCTTAGTGTCCTGTGCAATTTTTCTCTCGAAGCTGGCCTTAGACAATTTTATGAGTGCCCGTAGTTTTTTGCTAATACTGATCAGTGATACCTTCCCTTTTTGGGATTTTGCTCTATCATTTAGTAGCTTCCTCCTTCTATTGTATAGTTTGTTTATGGCTGGGGTCCACCAGACAGGACGCCTGCCTTTGGAGGATTGGGTCTTGGTTTTATTTGGGATCGCATGATCCATGCATTCCTGAAGGTGTTCATAGAATGCGTTTATAAAGGATTCTGCGGTCTGGGCCGTATTTTCCACGAGCTTTGAAGGATTCCACCTCGGTTTTGAGGAGTGTGAAATTTGCTTTAGAGAAGTTTTTCACTGTGGTTTTCTGGGCATGGGGTGGGGTCGGGATGTGAATATCCAGTGAGATTAGTTTATGGTCTGATCTTACCAGTGAGGGATACACTTCTGGTCTGGAGCATAGAGTCCCCATGTTGGTGATGATCAGGTCCAGTATGTTTTCCCCTCTTGTGGGAGTGGTAACAAGTTGTTCCATAGCATTTGAGTTTATAAATTCTAGGAACCTTTGGGCTAGGGTGTTGGAGCTAGAGTAATGCTCCCAGTCTATGTTTGGGTAGTTGAAGTCGCCCAATATAATGGTGTTTGGAGAGACCTTCATATTTTCCAGTGTTCCCAGGAAGGCCGAGTGAGGTTCCTGGGTTTGGGAGGGTGGTCTGTAGCAGGCTATAAACTGGAAGGCAGTTTTACCCACTGTTAGTTGCACATGGATAGTCTCTGATGCTACGTGCTTTGCCACCAACCTGGAGGTGTGGGTATCTTTGATGAATATCGATACTCCCCCTCCTTTTGTGGTTCGGTCCAAGTTTTGGGGCCGAAAAGCATGGTATGAGGTATAACCTGGTAGTGCTGGGGTGCTCTTGGGAGCCCTGAACCAGGTTTCTGTTACTGCACAGATATCGATGTTCTCCATGCTAAGGAGATTTTCGAGTGCGTGCATCTTGAGGTCTAGACTTCTGGCGTTGAGTAGCATTACTCTTAGTTTCTTATCCCTTGTGGTACCTATGGAGATGGGATTGTCTTTTGAGCCTTGCCTAAAAAAGGCACTATGGGGGTAGCAAGAGCCTTTGCCAATGTCCGAAAGACAATATCCGAAAGACAATATCCATTGTAAGCTGGATATGGTTTCTAGGGCCAGAGCAGGTTTTACTGAAACCATTTTATGCGGGTTTGTTGAGGGCTCTTCTCAGCCTTCCACCTCCCATTTTGTTTCTTGAGCTTTTTTACTCACCCTTCTATGTAGAATACTGCAACAGTGATATAGAATGACATAGTATAGTTATGTAAAATCTTACCAAAACAGTAGATGTCTTTTTCTTCATTGTGGCAGTATTTGCTCCCTCCCTCCAACCTCCTGTTGTTTCATAGGTTCATAGGTTCATAGGTTCATACTAGGCTATCTGCCCAAGGGCATTTATAAGCCTAGCCCATAGTTATGTGGCTTTCGCCACCTTTAGTTGAATAAAAACTATGCCTATCATTTTTCTGTGCCTCTGTCAAGCAGTGACACTGAAGTAATCCCTGGGGTATATCTGCGATCTCCCATCCATTGGTCAAGATTCCTCTTGAACAAGGCCAGCGAGGTGCTCTGCCTCACATGTACCGGGATTTTGTTCCACAGCATAGGGAGTCTCTGGGTGATGAATCTGTCCCTCCAGCACGTTCTATTTATAACCGTGTCAAGGTTTAAGTCTCCCGCCCTTGTGGTTCTGAGGGATCTAGATTTTTTGAGGTGAAGCATATTCATCAAATCTGGGTTTGACATGGCCTTATATGTCAGGCACAGGTCACCTCTGAGCAAGCGGTATGAGACTGAATAAAGCTGGAGTTCTTTCAGTCGGGCAGCATAAGACATATTTTTGAGACCCTTTATCCTTTTGGTGAGGAACTTTTGGGGCCTTTCAAGCTGCATCAGGTGTCTGGTCAGATGCATTCTGAACGGGGCATTGTACTCAATCATAGGTCTAATGAGTGATGAGTACAGGGGACGATGACCTCCCTTGATCTAGATGTGAATCCTTCATGATCAGGTGGGCGATATAGAAGGTTTTCCTAACTACTTTAGCAACATGAGTGTCAAACGAAAGACTACTGTCAACTTGGGTCCCCAGATCCCTGATGACTTTTTCTGTGCTCAGTGGATTGTCACCTATATGGTAGCTAGGGGTAACCTTGTTTTTCCCAAGGGTATGACTATGCATTTTTGGCGTTTAACTTCAGGCCATGGCTCTGGCACCAGTTATCCGTTTCTGTGAGGCCCTTCTGGAGGATATCTGTGTCAGATGTGTTTTCGACTATGGCGCCAGTTTGCAGTCATCTGCAAACTTTGTCAGCCATAACCCTCCTGTGTTTGCTTGTACTTCAGAAAAGTAGATGCCGAACAAGAGTGGACCCAGGACTGAGCCCTGTGGGACACCACTTGTGACAGGCTTTGAGTCTGACATGGCTCCAGCAACTCTGACCCTGTGGGTTCTGTCGCTTAGCCAGTTTGCAACCCATCTTGTGATGTATGGGTTTACATTCAAGCTGATGAGTTTTTCGATGATACCTGAGTGGGGTATTGTGTGAAGGCCTTTGCCAGGTCGAGGTAGGCTGTATGGACTGCCTTTCCCTCATCAATGGCCTTGGTGACTGTCTCGAAAAAGTCAACCAAGTTTAAGAGGCAGGATCTGCCTTTGACAAAGCCAAACTGGGTTGGATCCAAAGTCTGCAAGTTCCCTATGTCTTTATTTATGAGTTCCATTATGATCCTCTCCATGGCTTTGCAGATAAGGCTTGTCAAGCTAATGGGGCGGTAATTTCCAGGGTCTGTGGAGGCACCGCCCTTATGAAGTGGGACCACAGTCGCCGTGCGCCACTCCTTGGGTACGTATCCTGAGGTGAGGCTACGTTTGTTCTGCATTTTTTCCTTCTGTTTGCGTATGGACTCCTTTGTCCCTATGATGCCTGTTCTCTTCTAGAGCAACTCAGTTCTAGGTAGTTGCATTCGCAAGTCCCTTTTTTGCGCCATGCTCTGTGTGCAGAACATAAAAGATGACGTACGGCACAACCAAGGTCTATTTTAAACTTATTTATACATGGCCAAGCGACGGTCTGTCCACAAAGATACATCCCTTCTGTACTGAATACTGCACCAGAGAAGAGAAGGACATCAACTATTGTGGTAAGATTTTATATAACTGTACTTTCTGTCACTTTTATCTGTTATAACTACCATGCATACCTCTCAACTGTCCAGATTTTACCTGAATGTCCACATTTTTGCCTCATATTTATGGTCTGTTCCCCATAACATTTTGATTTTCTGGGAAATCACTGAGGATTGAAGTTAGTAAATAATGACACACATTTGAGTTTCAGACTTCATATCCTTCAGAAAATGCACAGTAAGAAGTGTTGTTATTCTAGCAACTTTCTAAGTTTATAAGAGCAGTATTTAAGATTTGTCTTTATTTTGGGCCATTTGTTCCTTATTATTTTAGGCTTTGTCTAGATTTGTGTGCTAAGAGATAGAGAGGTATGCTGTTATGTGATTAAGTTGGAACGGAAACAGTTTAAAAGTTACCATGTAGGACTAATCATTGTCAGACCAGGAATCAGACACTCGTTAGGTAATACAAACTGTTAGAATGATGGCAAAAGCTGTACAATGTCATTTCAGTTATTTGTTTATATCTTAATAACAGTGGAATTAGAAACAGATTCATACAGATATAAGCTTAAAAGAAAAACAAGTACTGAAAACATAATACAATCCAGTAAATGACTAAGATGTAGCATGTACACTAGGAAGTACGTTTGGCTAGTAGCTGGAAATCAGCAAAAATAAAATATTAAGTGAAAGGAAAAGATGCATGTATAGTAAATTTTAAACTTTGCATCAATCGTGCTTCTGGAGATGTACAAGCAGCCCGCTCGCAAAAATAGTGCATTTCTCTATTAGTATTCAGAAATCAGCACATAAACAAGAAGCTGAAAAAAGAACGGAAGAGTGTGACTACTAATGCTCCAACCTTCTGTCACACACTTGCTTTCTATGGAATTATTAGCAGGTCAGAAAGTTACTGCACCAGGCTAGTATTCAAAAATCAGAACACAGTAAAACATGAAATGAAAGAAAGGGTAATATGGTTTCCACTATTGTTTGCCTCACTCCGATGCTTTCTATAGGTAGAAGCCATGTCATAAAATTGTTGTGGATGGACAGGGTTCACAATCACCACAGAATAAAATATGTAATAAAAGAAGCAAAAAACTCTGCTTACTAATGTTTTAAAAACCTTGCATTACTGATGTGCTTTGTAGAGAAGCAGCAGTCAAGTCGTAAAAAGCCTGAAAGGTTGCTTTTCTGAATGTGTGAAATGCACAGATTAAAGTAATGAATGGTTCACAGGGAAAGCTGTTGTCAGTACAACTGCAATTTCAGATGGAATTTGGCTGTCACCTTTGAAACTTCCTGCAGAGACTCTTCGCCCTCCGCCCTCAGCCAAAGGTGAGCACGCTCAGAAAGGCAAACCTGAAATGTAAACAAAGGCTGAATCAAAACAAAAAATCCCTGGGATTGTCCTAAACTGTTCTTAAATATTTTAATTTGTCTCTAACTTTTAAGTTTTTAAGTTTAATTTCCAAAGTAGCACAGCCTCAGTTTACACTATGGTCTTAAGGGGGACTTGGTCAAAGGAATGAGTTTAATGCTTTTATTTGCTCTTAACAGAACCGTCCACCCTCTGTAACCACTCCTTTGCTCCAAATAACCTGATTATATATAAATGAAAGAATGTCTTTAATGGTTTTCATTATACTTAACTAGGATTGCTTGTTTGTGTGTTTCAATAAAGGATATTCCATTTTTAACTCAACTGTGGACTACCTACTATTTTATTATTTTGTAGCACGTATTTTAAAGTTTAAATTTTACTAGTGAACTAGGTGCATAACATATTTCAAGGAGTGAACTAAACACCTTCCACGCTGCAGAATTTCTGCTTGGTTTGTTCATTGTGACATAGGCAAATTTATATTTAGATAAAAGAAATCAAACCGTATTAACAATTTCATGTTTGCAAACATTATGCTGCATATATATTGCAATATATCCTATAACCTAAGCAACATTACTTAAATTATTTAATTACTGCCCTTTTATAAACAAGAAACATCTTTATTAAACCATCACTTAGGACATAGGCAATCATACATTTATATAAATGGAAACAAACCACACTGACAGTATCCTAGTAGTAAGCATTTAACATCACAAATCATATAGAAAATAAATATTGTTAATCAGCTAGTATTTCCAATGTTTACAATATTTACATAGGCAATATGAATATTTATAGGGGCAAGACTTCCAGACAATGGTTATACATTCTGGAAATAGAAAAATATCCTAGGATTAGAAAGTAAGGTGAAGTAATGCTCTCAGACATAGAGCATTTACAGTGGGCTTCTTTGAAAGATTAGTTTTGAGTTTGGAGAAGTCTGAGTAGACACTGCAATATGTGCACCACATGCCCTTAAATCATTCCTCCTTGAATGAGTGCCTTGTTCTCCTTTGTTTTTAAGCATACCTTAGTTTTGCTGTGCTAAAAGGAGGTTTGGAATTAAATTTTATGAAGCCGTGTGTCTACATGAGTGCATGAAAGTTCACAAGTCAGTTATTCTTTGTAGTTGTGCAGCTACTAACTGTGTTATTTCTAAGAGCTGTGAAACACAACTGGCTTGAAGATGATCTACTTTAGAGGTCAGATTATGAACTGCCATCATAAGAAAGTTTTGGGGTGCTGCTTATAAGCATGTGCACAATAGAGTAGGCTTAGTACCAAAGCCAGATTTGATTAATAGACATCAGAGCACAGTGGTTTAAGACATTGTATGCTGCATTACCCTTCTGTACAGCCATGTAGTCTCTGCGTGGAATATGTAAATCATCCCCACCATCAATATATGTCACTTATAATTGTGTCTAGAATGGAATGCTGATTGGTCCCAATGAGCTAATCAACAGGAACCTAACCACATATTATCTGCAGTGCAGCCATCCTGTTCCATGGAACTGAGCAACATGTTAGCACCATTTAACAAGTAGAAAAGATGAAAATTATTGCATGGAGTAAATGTTTCTACTGGTAACAAACTCCACTGTGATGCAGACATGGCTGCTATCACAACTAAACTTGTCACACTACTTTCCTTTGATGCTGCAAGCTGTCACCAATTAGTTTGCACAACACCAGATCCTCTCAATCTCATAACTTGGTAATGGCCATTAGTCTGCCATCGTGTCTGTGTACAAGTCTTTTTTTATTAACTACCCCAGATATTCCAGCAGTGACAGACCGGCTGCTCCAGAAGGTATAATATAGTATACTAAGCAGCCTGTCACTGCTGTGCTCTACATACTTGTCTTGCTTTGCGGCACAGTCCACAGTCTGGGCACAGAAATGCCTAGTATGCCATAACAAACTGCACATTATCCTACACGATTCCTTAAAAGAGGATGGTCATCATAAGCTGTTATCCACTGTCCTGATTAATGAGAAATCAGGTTAGTGAGTGCCAGCTTACAACACATAGGGTGCAAGATGCTTGTATGTATCTGCATTCTATGTCTATGAATACCCAGGTGCACATATGCATAGAAAAGCATATATAAGACATGGGTCCCCTACAGATGCTCAAACTTCCACAAGGCTGACTTTCATATGGCCAAGACCATATGATTGACTTAACATTCTGAACAGACAGCTCCCTATAGCATGGAATGGGATATTTCCATTTTCCTCACTGTAGTGTGATCTCAGAGTTGGTATATTTAAATAGCAGGGGGTGTGAGGGGCACAGCCCCCATGGGAGGTGCAGAGGGGCTTGCTCCCCTGCTAGCAACATGAAGGTAGTTTTTTTTTTTTTTGTACATGTTCAAAGTTCAAAAGTCGAACATATGGTCTCAGCCATATGGGTTTCGGCTTTTTGAAATTTCGATCATGTACAGTAGACCCATATATATATATATATATATATATATATATATATATATATATATATATATATATATATATATACATATATACACACACACACACACACACACACACACACACACACACACACACACATATATATATATATATATATATATATATATATATATATATATATATATATATATATATACATGTTCTTATTAGGAGCATGAAGAAAAGCTTAAAATGAAAAAGCCATTTCTCCAAAAATTTGCTGAGTATTACTGATAACTCACGTAACTACTTATTTAGAGACATGAGTGCATATGTAAGGAGAACATTAAATTGATGCAAATAAATGCCATAGTAAAGCAATAGCAGTGCTAGAAAAGTAAAATAAATAGTACTAAAAGATATTTTACAGAAGTATACAATGCATCCCAATGAGAGGAGCAGTGCTCCCAGATTCTGTAAAGGGTGATTTGCATATATTCTATGAGGCCTCTGATGCAAGAGGTTTAAGGTATCACACAGTTAGAAGTCTAGTTTTGCTAGATTTTTCTTTTTGTGTTTTTTAACCAGTTGGTTATCTGTGTGACCTTTTTACTCTTTGTTTTAGTTTGTTAGTTGGGATATTTTGTAGACAAGAACAAACACCCTTGCAAGTACGGCAGGTGCAAATGGCCAAAAGAATCCAGTAACAAACAAGGAGGCCAGCACCAAAGTGTTGAAGCATATAATATTTTAATAGTTACATAGCATCATACCGATTTCGGCACATTTGCCTTCCTCAGCAAATAAACATACTATGACACAAACATACACATATAGTATTTAGAACATCACTTCCTATTAAGTCATTTCATCCAGTGTCATTATTAAAAACAATTGGTATTTGTGAAAACAAATTGTATTTATAAGTGATCATTTAGCCCCGGTGGAAAAAGACCTCCTAATTTGATAATCCAGCATTTTTCTTTAGTATTCAAAATAGAGCGCCAGCCTATTTTGTTAGATTTATCTCCCTGGATGTTATCCATCACAGTAAAATAAAACTGGGCAGTAGTGTGTATAGTATTGTGTCTATATAAGGCATTAGTTAGTTGTTTATTACAGATGTCGCTATAATGTCCGGACATCTGAATACATAGAGGTCGGGATGTTTGTCCAACATAGAGAACTGAGCAGGTGCATGTGGCTAAATATACAGCCCAGTCAGATCCACAGTTCCCAAAACATTGTATGTCATAAACTTGTCCTGAATTCTTACTTGTAAATTGTTTAGCTTTATATACACATTTGCAAAAGGTGCAGTGGCCACAAGGAAATGCGCCCAAAAGTTTGTCCCTTGTGATAGTCAGTTGATGGCGCATTGGCTGTCCACTGCCACGCTTTTTGTAGTGTGTAAAGTATGATCCCAATGTTTTACCTCTACGATATGAGAATTGACACTGGTTCCCCAATGTTTGATTCAACTCTTCATTGGCCATTAAGATAGTCCAGTGCTTAGACACAACTTTCCTAATGAGATTGATGTTACTACCATATGATGTAATAAATCTAATCGGTTTTGGTTCCCCCACATGAGTTCTGTCTTTTTATATAAGTAACTGGATTCTATCTTGAGCAGATGCCCACTGACTAGCAGATTGTATATCTTGTTGTCGATCGCCCCTCACCTGAAACCTATGTATCATGTCTTGCTGAGAAACTGCAAATTCTTCCTGTCTGGAACATATTCTTTTAATGCGCAGGAACTGAGGCTTAGGATATTACGTATGGTATCATGTGGGTGCAGACTAGTGGCATGTAACAAATTGTTATATTGGGGGTATTTCCTGTAAACCTTGGTAGCAAGGGAACCATCCTGTTGTTTAATAACTGTGACATCCAAAAAGTTAATACAATGCATGTCGCAATTCAATGTGAATTCAATACCCCATTTATTTTCATTTAGATACTGAATAAATTCGGCCAGATATTGCTGGTATGCACACCACATCAACAAACAGTCATCAAGGTACTTTCTCCAAATGTCCATCTCATTGATGTATATATTATGTGTGATGTCATATATCAGATGTTCCTCAAGGTACCCCATAAATATATCAGCATAAATCGGGGCAAAAGATGCCCCCATCGTTGTGCCCTTAATTTGCCAATACCATTCCCCATTGAAGTAAAAAACATTTTTGGATAATACATGTTCGACCATACAAAGTAATAAAGTATTGAGACCGGCTGAATAGAGATTGGCCCTCTCCAGCCAATATTGGAACGTCAATAACCCTGCCCAATGGGGAATATTAGTGTAGAGTGCCTTGACATCCAGTGTACACAGTAGCCATATTGGTTCGAGCTGGGTTTCTGATATGATCCTAAGGAATTCAGTGGTGTCCTGGATGCGTGCTCTCACATGCTTTAATGAAGGTCTGAGATAGAATGTCAGAAAATCAGAAAGTGGTTCTGTCAAAGATCCTATGCCAGATACAATGGGTCTTACTGGAGGTTTATCCAGGCCCTTATGTATTTTTGGCAAAAGATAAAGAATTTGTTTCTGTGGGTCATTCACCATGAGATGATGCAACATAAATTCCTGCATGATGCCTTCCTCAACTGCTAACTTCAAAAATGCATCTATCTCCTTTCTAAAGTTAAATGTGGGATCAGTGGGCATATGCATATAGTGCTGAGGGTTTTGCCCATTTCCCTCAGCCAGATAATAATCTGTATCCATAATAACAACAGCCCCACCCTTATCCGCAGGAATGATTACAATGTTAGCATTATCTTTGAGTTCAGTAAGAGCTTGTTGTTCCCCAACTCTAAGATTATGGTGCAACATAGTAGAATGACACAACTTAAAATGAAGATCTTTGAGAACTGCCTGCTGAAAAACACCAACAAATTTATTCATGGGAGGCACAAATCCTGATTTAATAAACCTAAATTCTGTGGATCTTTGAGAGGATTCTCTGGAACCAAAAACGAGTTTAAGATTTAGTCTGCAACAAAACTCAGGAACATCATTCACCATGATATTTTCATCAATGAAGAAACCAAGGACATAGTTAAGACCTTTATTAAGCAGTTTCTTTTGTTCGTCTATTAATTCAACACAGGAAATATTATGAATGTTATAATCATATTCTACTCTGTCAACAAAGTTTGTAAAAGTCCCTCTATTGTGCTTGCATTTGTGTTTCCTCCCACCCCTATGCCTGCTGACTCTAAAGGGTGGTCAGTATTCCATGTTTTCTTAGGTGTTGGTGAGGCCTATGTCTTAAGATTATCTGTGTAAGTGGCTGATGACTCACCCCCAGAGGTACTACTTGGCTGAGTGGTCATCTTCTTGAGAATGGATCTAGGTCTTTTTCTCCTGGTATAAGTGGTAGTAGGATCCCCCCATCAGAAAATGTAACATTCCTTTGGTGCTCAAAGGGCTTACCCCTTTGATAATCAGAGGTATTCCTATTAAATTTGCATATTTTTTTTTTATCTTTAATCTGTTTTCAGGGAGATAAATCTTAACAAACTAAGTTGGCACTCTATTTTGAATACTAAAGAAAAATACTGGATTATCAAATCAGGAGGAAATTACTTAAAAGGAAGTGATGTTCTAAATACTATATATATATGTTTGTGTCATAGCATGTTTATTCACTGAGGAAGGCAAATGTGCCGAAACCAGTATTATGCTATGTAACTATTAAAATATTTTATGCTTCAAACTTTGGTGCTGGCCTCCATATTTTGTAGACACCCTAATGTTTATGGATATCAGCTGGATATGACAACCCTGTGTTTCCAAAGGTCAAACATTCCTCTTATAGTTTCATAGTTTCATAGTTTAGTACTAGGCTATCTGCCCTGGGGCATTTGTAAGCCTAGCCATAGTGATGTGTCTTTCGCCACCCCATGAAATGGTACAAAAAAGCACAGAATAGATTTATATTGATGATGTCATAAGAAGGCAGAAACATGCGTGTCTACAGTTAGAGGGATTTGGCTTTAATGGCCTGAAATTGTCCATAAAAAGACTTAAAAATGAAGGTAAAAGAAAAAGTTGTGGACATTCAGAATTGCCATTTAGCTGAAACACCTGATATCCTTAAAGGGTGATTTGTATATGTCCTATGAGGCCTCTGATGCAAGAGGTTTAAGATATCACACAGTTAGAAGTCTAGCTTTGCTAGATTTTTCTTTTTGTGCTTTTTAACCAGTTGGTTACCTGTGTGACCTTTTTACTCTTTGTTTTAGATTCTGTAAACTAAATATATTATGTTAAGAATTGTAATGATAGTATTAAATTCTGAGACTTGGAAGACAAATTTGCTGAATACAGAGGAGGAATATGTGAATATGGAGACTTCCTTATCCTAAGTCTGAGATCACTGTGTCTTGGAGTATTTCCTTTTCTCCAAGGTATGGTATATATATATATATATATATATATATATATATATATATATATATATATGTATATATGGATCTACTTTGTTCAAAAATACATTACATCGAACAAAGCAGATTCCCACTTCAGCGATTGGCTGACTAAACAAAAATAAACACAGAAAACATGTTTTGCAGGGGGCAAGCCCCCCTGCACCTCCCATGTTAATATACCTACTCTGAGATCACACTACAGCAAGGAAAAGGGAATATTCCCATTCTGCACTGTATTGTGATTTCCATACTTTGTTTTCGAAGTTTTGGTACTTCAAACAACTGGTCTCGACCTAGTGGGTTTCGAAGTACTGAAACTTCATACAAATGAAGTAGACCCATATATATATATATATATATATATATATATATATATATATATATATATATATATATATATATATATATATATATATATATATATATACACACACACACACACACACATATACACACACACACACACACACACACACACACACACATATGCCAAATGCATAAAATATATATATGTGTATATATATATATATATATATATATATATATATATATATATATATATATATATCCTTTCATTCAGTTTCAAAACATCAAACCTCTGATCATCGAAGACCAGATGACTGAAGTTTTGAAATATGAGATTGTTTTAAAAAAATCTCAAATGTGAAAACTTATTTCACATTTTTGCAGGGGGGCAATCCCTCTGCACCCCCCGTGGGGTCTGTGCCCCCCACACCCCCTGCTACTTAAATATACCAACTCAGATATTGCACTACAATGAAGAGAAAGGTAAAGTTCCTGTTCCTCACTGTACTGCGATGTCCATTCACAAGGTTCGATATTTCAAAATTTTGATACTGTGGTCTTTGATGATCAGACATTCAATAGTTTGAAATTTTGATAGAATGAAGGGGATCCATGTATATGTGTGTGTGTGTGTGTGTGTGTGTGTGTGTGTGTGTGTGTGTGTGTGTGTGTGTGTGTGTGTGAGAGAGACTGTAGCCTCCACACTGCGGGGTGCAAGGGGCTTCTCCCTTGCAAAAATAACTTTAAAGGATAACACTACTCTTCTACTTTTTATGGAATTCAAGGACTTTATTTACTGGTCTTACAATTACAATATGGAGTCAGTTGCAGTAATTCCGAGATAGAAGAAATGTTTGCTTTTATAGTAAAACCAGGAGATCCTTTAATCCATGGTACTGTAGTGTTAGAAACAGTATATTGACTTTGTGGAGATATGGAGGAATAGCAGTTATACTGGGAAGTGCAGTACTCACCCTACAAAACATGCACTTTCAGTTTGTAAAATGCTGCTTGTGAAAGCATATACAAAACTCATTTATTTCTTCAAATGATAGATAAAAAAGTCATGAAATGAGAAAAATATACAAAACCTGTAGCAGTCTTTCAGTAAAAATGTAACAGAGCTTTGAAAAGTGAAATTATTTCAAGGAAACATATACACACACATACAAACACACACATATTGATTTAATAGAGCTTAGAGCTCATTAAACTATTACCTCATGTCAGAATATATAAAATCTTAATTGGGTTGAAATTTTGTTATTGTCTAAGCAACTCTGCTTTGCATTATGCTACTTGAAGCCAATATTTTGACTCTGCAGGAAGGGAGGAGCCTGGATTCCATCACCAAAGGTGAAAAGAAATATTGTTGTGGAAAGACAGTGCTAATGAATGTCGCATATTGTTGCCTCCTTCCAGAATGTCTCTATGTTTTTCGCCAAGTGATGTGACGCTCCTAAAATTTCAAATCGGAGTTGAGTTTGTTAGTCTTTTTTTTTTCCGTGGGGAATCCAGCTTACTAATTGGAAATGGGAAAAAATATTTCATGGGCTGCAGATGAGAATAGAGTCTATTCCCCAGATCCAGTGAGCTCATGTCTTTAAATTTAACTGTGGGCTTTTTGCAACTTCAAAAATTGTCCTAGAAATCATAAATTGAAGGCAACATGACCAGTAGGCTTCTAGTCAGGGTTTTTCTAATGCTCTCTGCCTTTTAAAAACGTTTACGTTATGATTCCCTGTGTCAGAGTATCTTTTCTGTATATTTTATTTTCAAAATGTATTGCTTAATTTGTTTCAGCAAAAATAAGTATTCAAATGTTAAAGTTTATGGCTAAATGTTTATTAAGCTGTATAATGGTAATTACACAAAACCTGTGAATTCTAAATGTTGGAATTATAAATGATAGCGTCCACCTTTTGAAAAAAAGAAGGGCTATTCAATTATAGCTACATAATAGTTATAATAAGTTAAGAGCATGATTTTGTCATTTCAAAGGATACAGAGTGATTGTATCCTGCTCTGTCAGACTGATCTGATGAGTGGCAGCATGTTAATGTAAAATCAACAAGGGGAAGTGGTACTGAAAAGATATTCTTAACCTTTCCCAAAAAATCAGTGTGTGTGAGTGTGTGTGTGTGTGTGTGTGTGTGTGTGTGTGTGTGTGTGTGTGTGTGTGTGTGTGTGTGTGTATATATATATATATATATATATATATACACGCTCCCATGCATGTTTGTGCTTACCCAGGTGTGTGTGTATGTGAATGAAATATGTTTAGCCAAAATGCAGTTACTTCAGTTAAGGTAAAACTTAAAGATACTGAGCTGTCAGTAAGGTATATGAAACCTTAAGAAAGGTAGTGATTATAGCACTGCTTTCCAAAGGTATACTGCATTCCATTTTATGATGTGTCAGCCATTTGACAAAACTCAAAGTAGCGATCTTAATTTGCTATACATTTTTAAAGCCAACTACTTAATTTTTAGCTACTACAGTTTTAGGGCTCTCCTTGTAATTTATCATACAGTCAAAATATTGGATTCAAGTAGTATCTCTGTGTTTTACTTTATAGTTATTTTAATAAATTGCTGAAGGGTGTGTTGATGAAGGTAATACCTACTAGGCACTACTGTAATGCACACTAATGTGTAGATATGGTCTCAAGTATGACTATACATATACATAGATATATATATAATATATATGTATGTGTATGTATGTGTATATATATATATATATATATATATATATATATATATATATATATATATATATAGATATATATGTATATATCTATATATACAATATATATATATATATATATATATATATATATATATATATATAATAAAATAACTTAGAACACCCTACCTATGAGAAATGAACCGCGAACTATAAAACAAAAAAATAAAACACGTAGGATGAACTAGTGTTTTAGCGCTTTCATCTTTTATTGATGGATAAGACTTCTTCAGAAACAAATACATAAATGCAGGGTAGGTATGGATTTAAGGAGAGGAATGCAGAAGGTCAGATGATTGTGGATTTTGCGAAAAGGATGGACATGGCTGTGGTGAATACGTATTTTAAGAAGAGGGTGGAGCATAGGGTGACGTACAAGAGTGGAGGAAGATGCTCACAAGTTGATTATATACTATGTAGGAGGGCCAGTCTTAAGGAGATTGGAGACTGTAAAGTGGTGGCAGGGGAAAGTGTAGTTAAGCAGCATAGATTGGTGGTATGTAGAATGGCGTTGGTGATCAAGAAGAGGAGGAGGAATGTGAAAGCTGTGCCAAGGATTAAATGGTGGAAGTTAAAAAAGGGTGATTGTGAAGTGGAGTTTAGGGAAGAGTTAAGACAGGCACTGGGAGGCAGTGGAGAGTTACGAATAGCTGGGTAACTACAGCAGAACTAGTAAGGGTGACTGCTAGAAAGGTGCTTGGTGTGACATCTGGACAGAGGAAGGAGGACAAGGAGACCTGGTGGTGGAATGAGGAAGTACAGGAGAGTATACAGAGGAAGAGGCTGGCGAAGAAGAAGTGGGATTGTCAAAGAGATTATGAAAGTAGACATGAGTATAAGGAGATGAGGCGCATGGCAAAGAGGTGGCGAAAGCTAAGGATAGGGCATATGGAGAGTTGTACAAGAGATTGGACACTAAAGAGGGAGAAAAGGACCTGTACCGATTAGCTAGACAGAGGGACAGAGCTGGGAAAGATGTGCAGCATGTAAGGGTGATAAAGGATAGTGAGGGAAAGGTACTCACAAGAGAGGAGAGTGTGTTGAGTAGATGGAAAGAGTATTTTGAGAGGCTGATGAATGAAGAGAATGAGAGAGAGAAGGTTGGATGATGGGGGGATAGTGAATCAGGAAGTGAAACAAATTAGCAAGGAGGAAGTAAGGGCAGCTATGAAGAGGATGAAAAATGGAAAGGCTGTTGGCCTTGATGACATACCAATGGAAGCATGGAGGTGCTTAGGAGAAATAGCAGTGGAATTTCTAACTAGATTGTTTAATGAAATTTTGGAAAGTCAGAGGATGCCTGAGGAGTGGAGAAAAAGTGTTTTGGTACCTATCTTTAAGAATAAGGGTGATGTGCAGAGCTGCAGTAACTACAGAGGATAAAACTGATTAGTCACAGCTTGAAGTTATGGGAAAGAGTAGTGGAAGCAAGGTTAAGAAGGGAGGTGATGATTAGTGATCAGCAGTATGGTTTCATGCCAGGAAAGAGCACTACAGATGCAATGTTTGCTCTGAGAGTGTTGATGGAGAAATACAGAGAAGGTCAGAAGGAGTTGCATTGTGTCTTTGTAGACTTGGAGAAAGCATATGACAGGGTGCCTAGAGAAGAGTTGTGGTATTGTATGAGGAAGTCGGGAGTGGCAGAGAAATGTAAGAGTGGTACAGGATATGTACGAGGGTAGTGTGACAGTGGTGAGGACTGCAGTGGGAGTGACAGATCCGTTTAAGGTGAATGGTATATATATATCATTATCCATATATCTTATATATATAAAATTTTATACATTATATATATATATATATATAGGCTATATATATGTTTATATATATTGTATCTGTAGTGAGGTAGGTGGTTGGTTAGATAGTAGAGGTAACAGATATTAATCTATAAGTGTTTGATTGGATAGCAGGCACTGCCAGAATGTTTTAGTGTATACTGACAGTCAGGTGTTGGGGAAATTCCAATTGTCACATTGGTACACCCATGAATTTGGCATGATTTATTTGCTTGTTTGTTTATTTAGATCAGTTTGTTTCCTGTCTGGATGAATGGTGCTAATCCTTTGAGTCATGAACCAGGAGTGATTTGTGCAAACAGTTTGTGAAAGTGGAAAGGAATCTACATGAATAAGTATAAATCTTCTTGTTTTGGGTTGTTCAGTGGCATCACCACAGGGATCATCTGTTGCCTTTCTTACAGTCCTCAGATTTGCTCTGTCACACACCACCTGGATGTCCTTCTACCATGTCATAAATTATCAGGCTTCCTCTTGTCCATCTTTGGAGCAAATCCTTAGCATCCTTTCCATTACTGATGCCTCCTAAGCACATGTCCAGGAACAACTGCCTCTGACTTTGTCTCCAAACCATCCAACCTGGGCTGAACACTAATATACTGATTCCTAATCCTGTCCATCCTTGTCACACCCAGTGCAAATCTTAACATCTTTAATTTGCCACTTCCAGCTCTGACTCCTGCCTTTTGTCAATGCCACCGCTCCAACCCATACAACATAGCTGGTCTCACTACCCTCTTGTACACCTTCCCTTTCACTCTTACTGGCACCCATCTGTAACAAATCACTCCTGACACTCTTCTCTACCCATTTCACCCCTGCCTGTACTCTTCTTCACCTCTCTTCCACACTCACCATTACTCTGAACTGTTGATCCTAAGTACTTAAACTCATCTACCTTCGCCAACTCTACTCTCTGCATCCTCACCATTCCTCTATCCTCTCTCTCATTCACACACATATTCTGTCTTAGTCCTGCTGACCTCTTTCCACCTCTCCAGGGTCTCCTCAACCTGGTCCCTACTCTCACTACAGATCATAATGTCATCTGCAAACATCATAGTCCATGGGGCCTCCTGTCTGATCTTGTCTGTCAACCTGTCCATCACCATTGCAAATAAGAAAGGGCTCAGAACTGATCCTTGATGTAATCCCACCTCAATCTTAAACGCATATGTCACTCCCACTGCAGACTTCACCACTGTCACACTACCCTCATACATATCCTGTACCACTCTTACACACTTCTCTGCCACTCCTGACTTCCTCATACAATACCCTAACTCCTCTCTAGGCACCCTATCATATGCTTTCTCCAAGTCCACAAAGCCACAATGCAACTCCTTCTGACATTCTTTATATTTCTCCATCAACACTTTCAGAGCAAACATTGCATCTGTAGTGCTCCTTCCCGGCATGAAACCATACTGCTGATCACTAATCATCACCTCCCTTCTTAACCTAGCTTCTACCACCCTTTCCCATAACTTCAAGCTGTGACTGATCAGTTTTATCCCTCTGTAGTTACTACATTTCTGTGGGTGGCCATGGTGGTGCAGCGGTTAGCGTTGTCGCCTCACAGCAAGAGGTTCTTGGGGTTCAATCTTTGGCTGGGGTGCCTTCTGTGTGGAGTCTGCATGTCCTCCCTGTGGTCGCGTGGGTTTCCTCCGGGTGCTCCGGTTTCCTCCCACATCCCACGGACGTGCTGTAGGTGGATTGGACACTCTAAATTGGCCCTAGGTGTGAGTGCATGTGTATGTGTGTGCCTTCTGTGGAAGGTTGGGCGCTGGGCTGGCAACTCGACACTGTAAAACTCCACTGCCAATCATGAGCGGACAGTTGATCTGCTGTGGCGACCCCTAACCGGGAAAAGCCAAAAGAAGAAGAAGAAATTACTACATCTCTGTACATTACCCTTATTTTTAAAAATAGGTACCAAAACACTTTTTCTACACTCCTCAGGCATCCTCTGACTTTCCAAGATTTCATTAAACAATCTGGTTAAAAACTCCACTGCCATTTCTCCTAAGCACCTCCATGCTTCCACTGGTATGTCATCTGGACCAACAGCCTATCCATTCTTCATCCTCTTCATAGCTGTCCGTACTTTCTTCTTGCTAATCTGTTTCACTTCCTGATTCACTATCCCCACATCATCCAACCTTCTCTCTCTCATTCTCTTCATTCATCAGCCCCTCGAAGTACTCTTTCCATCTGCTCAACACATTCTCCTCAGTTGTGAGTACATTTTCACACTATCCTTTATCACCCTTACCTGCTGCACATCTTTCCCAGCTCAGGCCCTCTGTCTAGCCAATTGGTACAGGTCCTTTTCTCCCTCTTTAGTGTCCAGCCTTTCATACAACTCTCCATATGCCTTAGCCTTCACCCTCTCTTTGCCATGCTCCTCATCTCCTTATATTTCTGTCTACTTTCTTTATCTCTTTGACAATCCCACTTCTTCTTCACCAGCCTCTTCCTCTGTATACTCTCCTGTACTTACTCATTCCACCACCAGGTCTCCTTGTCCTCCTTCCTCTGTCCAAATGTCACACCAAGCACCTTTCTAGCTGTCTCCCTTACCATCTCTGCTGTAGTTACCCAGCTATTTGGTAACACAGATATCTAGCCAGTCCTACTAGCCTTTGCTTTCTTTACCAATCAGTTTGTGCCAGACAAGGTCCAAGCAGCCCTGCTACTCTCACTAGCAGAGAAAATAGGACCCTACCAACACAAGATGGCTGCAAGAAACACAGAAGGCAAATACAAGATGGCTGCCAGAAACATGTAATATATTGAAATATGTAATATATTGTACATTTATGAGTATGTTTGTAGTACTGAGCTATTATATCACCAGATTCAGGAAGGACAAATATATTGACTAGGCAAAATGTTAGCTGCACATGTTATAGAAGATATGACTGTTGACAAGTTTGATGTGCACTAGTATACGCTGTGACATATATATCTATATATATATATATATATATATATATATATATATATATATATATATATATATATATATATATATATATATATATATATATATATATATACACATATATATATATATACATATATATATATATATATATATATGTGTATATATATATATATATATACCTACACAGAGGTGAGGTTTTTGTGTGGTTGGTCTAGATAGTAGCAGGTAACAGATGATTAATATATAAGTGTTTGATTTGGATAGCGAAACACTGCCAGTGTGGTTTCTCAGTGTATACTGACAGTCATTCTTTTATTTAGGGGGAATTCTCCAATTGTCACATCTGTACACCCATGAATTTGGCATGTATTTATTTGCTTGTTTGTTTATTTAGATCAGTTTGTTTCCTGTCTGGATGAATTGGTCTGCTAATCCTTTCCAGTCATGAACCAGGCACTATGAGCAGCATGCAAACAGTTTGTGGAAAGTGGAACGCAATACTTACATGAATAAGTATAAATCTTCTTCTTTTTTAGCTGTTCCCGTTAGGGGTCACCACAGCGGATCATCTATTTCCCTTTCTTCCTGTCCTCTGCATCTTGCTCTGTCACACCAACCACCTGCATGTCCTCTCTCACCATGTCCATAAACCTTATCTTAGGCCTTCCTCTTGCCCTCTTACCTGGCAGCTTCATCCTTAGCATCCTTTTCCCAATATACTCAGCATCCCTCCTAAGCACATGTCCAAACCAACGCAATCTCGCCTCTCTGACTTTGTCTCCAAACCATCCAACCTGGGCTGACCAACTAATATACTGATTCCTAATCCTGTCCATCCTTGTCACACCCAGTGCAAATCTTAACATCTTTAACTTTGCCACTTCCAGCTCTGACTCCTGCCTTTTTGTCAATGCCACCGTCTCCAACCCATACAACATAGCTGGTCTCACTACCCTCTTGTAGACCTTCCCTTTCACTCTTACTGGCACCCATCTGTAACAAATCACTCCTGACACTCTTCTCTACCCATTCCACCCCTGCCTGTACTCTCTTCTTCACCTCTCTTCCACACTCATCATTACTCTGAACTGTTGATCCCAAGTACTTAAACTCATCCACCTTCGCCAACTCTACTCTCTGCATCCTCACCATTCCTCTATCCTCCCTCTCATTCACACACATATATTCTGTCTTAGTCCTGCTGACCTTCATTCCTCTCCTCTCTAGAGCACATCTCCACCTCTCCAGGGTCTCCTCAACCTGGTCCCTACTCTCACTACAGATCACAATGTCATCTGCAAACATCATAGTCCATGGGGCCTCCTGTCTGATCTTGTCTGTCAACCTGTCCATCACCATTGCAAATAAGAAAGGGCTCAGAGCTGATCCTTGATGTAATCCCACCTCAATCTTAAATGCATCTGTCACTCCCACTGCAGACTTCACCACTGTCACACTACCCTCGTACATATCCTGTACCACTCTTACACACTTCTCTGCCACTCCTGACTTCCTCATACAATACCCTAACTCCTCTCTAGGCACCCTATCATATGCTTTCTCCAAGTTCACAAAGCCACAATGCATCTCCTTCTGACATTCTTTATATTTCTCCATCAACACTTTCAGAGCAAACATTGCATCTGTAGTGCTCCTTCCTGGCATGAAACCATACTGCTGATCACTAATCATCACCTCCCTTCTTAACCTAGCTTCTACCACTCTTTCCCATAACTTCAAGCTGTGACTAATCAGTTTTATCCCTATGTAGTTACTACATCTCTGTGGGCGGCCATGGTGGTGCAGCGGTTAGCATTGTCGCCTCACAGCAAGAGGTTCTTGGGTTCAATCTTTGGCTAGGGTGCCTTCTGTGTGGAGTCTGCATGTCCTCCCTGTGGTCGCGTGGGTTTCCTCCGGGTGCTCCAGTTTCCTCCCACATCCCACAGATGTGCTGTAGGTGGATTGGACACTCTAAATTGGCCCTAGGTGTGAGTGCATGTGTGTGTGTGTGCCTTCTGTGGAAGGTTGGGTGCCAGGCTGGCAACTCGACACTGTAAAACTCCACTGCCAATCATGAGCAGACAGTTGATCTGCTGTGGTGACCCCTAACCGGGAAAAGCCGAAAGAAGAAGAAGAAGTTACTACATATCTGTACGTTACCCTTATTTTTAAAAATATGTACCAAAACACTTTTTCTACACTCCTCAGGCATCCTCTGACTTTCCAAGATTTCATTAAACAATCTGGTTAAAAACTCCACTGCCATTTCTCCTAAGCACCTCCATGCTTCCACTGGTATGTCATCTGGACCAACAGCCTATCCATTCTTCATCCTCTTCATAGCTGTTCGTACTTTCTTCTTGCTAATCTGTTTCACTTCCTGATTCACTATCCCCACATCATCCAACCTTCTCTCTCTCATTCTCTTCATTCATCAGCCCCTCGAAGTACTCTTTCCATCTGTTCAACACACTCTCCTCAGTTGTGAGTACATTTTCACACTATCCTTTATCACCCTTACCTGCTGCACATCTTTCCCAGCTCAGGCCCTCTGTCTAGCCAGTTGGTACAGGTCCTTTTCTCCCTCTTTAGTGTCCAACCTTTCTTACAACTCTCCATATGCCTTAGCCTTCGCCACCTCTCTCTTTGCCATACTCCTCATCTCCTTATACTCCTGTCTACTTTCTTCATCTCTTTGACAATCCCACTTCTTCTTCACCAGCCTCTTCCTCTGTATACTCTCCTGTACTTACTCATTCCACCACCAGGTTTCCTTGTCCTCCTTCCTCTGTCCAGATGTCACACCAAGCACCTTTCTAGCTGTCTACCTTACCATCTCTGCTGTAGTTACCCAGCTATTTGGTAACTCTTCACTGCCCCCCCCCCGTGTCTGTTTTAACTCTTCCCTGAACTCCACCTCACAATCACCCTTTTTTCAACTTCCACCATTTGATCCTTGGCACTGCTCTCACACTTGTCCTCCTCTTCTTGATCACCAACGTCATCCTACAGACCACCATTCTATGCTGCTTAACTACACTTTCCCCTGTCACCACTTTACAGTCCCCAATCTCCTTCAGAGTGGCCCTCCTGCATAGGATATAATCCACCTGTGTGCATCTTCCTCCACTCTTGTACGTCACCCTATGCTCCTCCCTCTTCTTAAAATATGTATTCACCACGGGCATGTCCATCCGTTTTGCAAAATCCACTACCATCTGACCTTCTGCATTCCTCTCCTTAATACCATACCTGCCCATCACTTCCTCATCCCACTGTTCCCTTCACCAACATGCCCATTGAAATCTGCTTCCAGTCACCAGTCTCTCACGCTTGGGTACACTCGCCACCACTTCATCCAACTCACTCCAAACTTTTTCTTTCTCATCCATCGCACACCCAACCTGCAGAGCATATGCACTAACAACATTCATCATTACACCATCAATTTCCAGCTTCATAAACATTAGTCTGTCTGACACTCTTTTCACCTCCAAAACACTCTTGGTATACAGTTCCTTCAGGATAACCCCTTCCCCATTTCTCCTCCCATTCACACCATGATAGAACAATTTGAACCCACCTCCTATACACCTGGCCTTACACCGCTTCCATCTGGTCTCTTACACACACAATATATCAACCTTCCTTCTCTCCATGATATCAGCTAGCTCTCTCCCTATACCAGTTATACTGCCAACATTCTAAGTTCCTACCCTCACTACTACACTCTTAACCTTTCTCCTCTCTTTCTGCTTTCAGGCATGTTTTCCCCCCTCTTCTTCTCCTTCAGCCAACAGTAGCCCAATTTCCACCAGCACCCTGTTGGCTAACAGTACTGGTGGCAGTCATTGTTATTCTGGGCCTCGATCGATCTGGTATGGAAATATGTATTGTCCGCATATGTTATTTGGCAGAGGTTTTACACCGGATGCCCTTCCTGATGTAACCCTCCCCATTTATCCAGGCTTTGGACCAGCATGAAGATATGCACTGGCTTGTGCATCCCCAGTGGCTGGGTTATTAGTAAGTATAAATAAAACATTTTTGTAAAAATGCCTTATAATGCATAGTTAGTACATTGGTTGTAATAAAAGTAATACATTAACAACTGAAACATTTGTACAGAAAATTACAGTAATCTACAATATGTACAAATGAGTAATATACTTCAGTTTAAGGTGGAAAAGCATACTATTTCATGTAACAGGAATTAGGGAAGATTGACTGGTTCATTTTTATCTAGTGTTACAAAAGTTAAGGACAAATGGCTTCCTTATATAGCTTTTTTTAAGTTTTTTCAAAGCCCCCAAAATTTGTGTATTTTTGCCAAATTTTGGAAGTAATTCCAAGTGGCATGTTCTAGTCTGGGATAGGATATTTCCTCTATAGCCGATTTTAAAAGAGGTCAGTTTTGGATAAAGTTTTCTTCCACAGTTCTTATGGAATATTTTTTGTTCTGTAAGTGTTAGTTTCATCTTCAATGTAGGTTAATATCCAAGTTTCAAGGTTTTAAAATGAACAGTACTAAGCAAGATTGTGGCCCTGTATGATTTGGGTAGACAACTGTGACTGTTTATTTTCAACAGCCTGCAACTTTTGTATGTTGCAGGCTGGTTATAGGCATAGTAGGGACAATCCATACTGCAGTTTAGGCATAAGTACATTTCTTCCGATGGGAGTAATCATCATCATCATCATAATCATCATCCCCCTTTTACCCAATTTCTACATAGGATTAGGCTGTTGTGTCAACTGTCACCATCGCTCTCTCTATTCAGTGCCACTTGTTTACCTTCTTCGACACTCAAGCCTGACTGTCACAAGTTTTCTCTCACACATTCCATCCACCTCTTTGCTAAAGTTCATAGTTCGTAGGTTAGTACTAAGCTATCTGCCCTTGTGGGCCATTCTAAACCTAGCCAATTCCCCCGTGTGAGAATCAAACCCTGCACCTTGTGTTTGTAAGGTAAACACCTTAACCATTATGCCAACCACCCACCATTATGCCAGCACCCTTGTTTACCCTTGCCTTCTTCCTGTTTATCCCAAATCTTCTTCACCAGATTATTTTCTGATTTTCTGCATTTTGTCTGAACCACCATAATCTCTTCTCTTTTACCTTTTCTGCAATTGAAACTACTTTGGCTACTGCTCTTATGTCCTCATTTCTTTGTCTGTCTCCTAGTGTGCATCCTATCACCCATCTCAGGCATTTCATCTCCATCAACTCTAGCTTTCTCAGCTCCTCTGCATTTACTGTCCAGGTTTCTGTACCATACAGTAGCACTGGTCGCACCACTCTTTTGTACACCTTACTTTTCAGCTTCTTTGGCATTCTTCCATCATTTACTAGCCCTGACATTCTGTGCCAGTTGGCTGCAGCCCCTCTGATTCTAGCATTGACCCCATTATAAAGACTTCCTTTCTCCTCACCACCCCTCACAGATACTTGAAGCTATTTACCTATTCCACTGTCTTCCCTTCTATCTCAATTCTCAGCTTCTTCTGATTTCTCCCATTTGCTGGCATTACAAATGTTTTACATGTACTCAATTTCATCCCATGTGCCTTCAGTTTTGCATCCTATTCCCCATTTGCTGAAGTTCTTGATCAGTGTCTGCCTGAAATGCCATGTTGTCTGCATACAGCAACTTTGCTGATCTGTCCCATCCGACATGTTAGCTAATGTAGTCATTCACCAGTATGAACAGCAGTAGGCTCAGAGATGACCTCTGATGCACACCCACTCCCACTGGGAAACCCTCTGTGAGAATGAAGAATGTTTGTACTTGAATCATTGGGTCCCGGTACATATCTTGCACTAGTTCTACAAAAGTTAATAGGACTTTAAACCACCACAGGACTACCAAACTCATCTTTCCTGGAACCTTATCATATACTTTCTCCAAGTCTAGGAATGCCCAGTTGGACTCTTTCTTCATCTCTAGCTTCTTCACAACTATCTGTCTCACTGTAAACATTGGTTCAATTGTGCTGCATCCTGAGCTGAATCTTAACAGTTCATTTCTCATCTTTGTTTTTACTACTCTGTGTATTTGTTTATCAGTCACCATATCCAAGACCTTTATGCAGTGTGACAGGTCACATGAGTTTCATATCTCTGTACTGCCCACAGTTGAGAATGTCCCCTTTGTTCTTGAACACTGGCACTAGTATGCTTATTCTAGGTGATATGGTTGTGTTGACTAATGCATGGCAGTATATGTAGTAGGGAATAAGAAGTGAGAGTTTCTATACCATAATTTTAACTGAAAGAGCACTTCAGAAGCAATGTTATCTGTATGCATTGTGAAGCTTATGAAGAATAAAGGGTAAGTTATAGATAGTTTTATATAATTACATTTGGGGGAATTTATTGTGTTTGCGTATTAGTGGTTACAGTGAAGTTAATTTACATGTAGTTTAGAATACCATAAAATTAGTTTTATTTGGGTTAATGAACAGCTAATTTGCAAAGATCCAAGAATTGACTTTATAGACTAGATTGAAGGTTGTTGCATGGTTTGATAGAATTAAGAAGCACAGTGCCAGATGCATATATTATGAGATTTAGAGATGGAAAGTCTGAGGTCATTGATAAAAAGGAGAAGAGAAGGTGGCCTAAAACTGAAATCTGTGGGGCATGAGTAATAAAGAAATTATCTGACAAGGAGTTATTAGCATGTATTTGAAAATTTATATTTATTTTGA
This sequence comes from Protopterus annectens, assembly GCF_019279795.1. Taxonomy (NCBI): domain Eukaryota; kingdom Metazoa; phylum Chordata; order Ceratodontiformes; family Protopteridae; genus Protopterus; species Protopterus annectens. The sequence goes on along the minus strand of NC_056732.1, from coordinate 1,414,945,314 downwards.
AACTACTAGATTATGTTAACTCCAAAGTTACATTTGATAGGTTTCTTGAGCAAGAGCTTTTTATATGATATCAGCAGGTTTAAGTAATGCTGTTCTTATGTTGAATGTATTATGAAGGCTGTAATGCATATGATTAAGCAGTATGAGGGACGTGCCCCCATGGGGGGGTTCAAGAGGCTAGCCCCTACAAAACACTTTGGGTATTTGTAGTAGCTAGATGTGTGTTGCTCATGTATTGGAGATATGTATTTTGTTTTCTGCAAACAGGTTTTTGAGGAGTCTATTTTTTTTTGGTATTGTGATGGTCAGCTGTAGGTCACTATTAATATAACACCCCAACCCAGTGTACAAAGTGAGAAAAAGGGGGGGTGCTGCAAATGCCATTGTGAGTATACCTATAGGTATACCTCTGCATAACTTAACAAATGTGGAGAGCAACCAGCATGCAGATTCAGAAGGGAATAGGAGTCTGACAAAGACCAATGAATAGTGTTAGAAATCCCCAATGGCTCCCAAATGTGCCTAAGGATACAGAAAGGGGAACAATCTCCTCTATTTAAAGACATATGTCAGCATATACAGAGCAGTCTGGAAGAGCAGAACCAGTAGAATGAAGGGAGTTATGTAGTTCTATGTAGCCTGTTGTTATACCAAAGTAAGAAAAAGAAATGCTATTGCATCTTTAAAGTGATGCAGAGCAGGACATACAAATGACTAGTAGAAGACTTGAGGAGTCACTTGCTAAAAGAGCGTACTGCCAAAAGAAGAGGTTAGAAAGCATGAACAATTTGCAACCTGAGTATAGTTCTAAACTTTCTGTCAGGTTCCGGGTCTGAACTGTCTGCAAACAGCTACAGTTAACTTTGAGTATGTGTCTAACTGTTTGAGCCAATCTTCATTTTCCCCTGGAGAGCACTGTGCTTTGGTTGTAAGCAGCCCCCCCCCCACCACACACATCTTCCACTTTCTCTTATTCCCTTCTGTTAGCAAATAGTACAGATAACTGATCAATACTGTGTGTTTGTTTATTTAAACTATACCACAGTAGCCTACTGATACAAGGTTATCCTGGTTTTCCACCTGAGAAATTAAGACAAGACTTACAGTTTCAGAGCAGTCCTTGGTCAATTGTGATTGTTCTTAACACATACTTGTCTTGCTTTGTGATCGTTTCCAGCCCCTCATACAGGAACCTAACAGGGTCTCTACCCCGCTCCCGCCCTGCCCCCTATTTCCTCCCCCCAGTGGTCCCACCTTTATTGCACTCAAACCCCTCCCATCTTTCCAATAGCCAACCACAGCGCTAACCCAACATTACCTCCTCCATATTCCTACTATCACACCTCCTCAACTGACATGTACAAGCATACCTTTCCTTTGCTCACTGCATGCACTCTCCTTGCATATCTTACATCCTACCAAAGCTCCATCATTCCCCCACTCAACCACTACCACTGTACTACTACTCACACCACCACCCATATCTCACCCATACTCAGCTCCCCTCCCACCAGCTCAAGAACCATCCCTATGCACCCCCCACATATTCTACCAACTATATTACCCAAACATAAAGCATTCCTACAACTTAATATAGTAATCCTCCCACCATACCTATTACCCACAGAGAACAATCATAAAATTTCCCTTATAAACAAACACATTCAAAAACTGAGAAAACTAATAATCTCATGCATATCAAAACTAGCCCTAAGTGGAGACATCCACCCCAACCCTGGCCCTACCATCCCCAACCCCAATCCTCATAATCAGACTAGAAATCACAACTTCTCCCATATTACAGCCAATAGAAAGCCAAGTGACGTCCTTCTACTAAGCCTAAATATTAGAAGGATATCCAACAAAGTCCATGAACTCCATGCCACCATAGACTTATACTCCCCAGATATAGTCGTCCTGACAGAAACCTGGCTAAAACCTCACATTACCAGAGAGAAAATACTCCCTACAGGTTACGGCATACTAAGAGTAGACCGGCTAAACAAAAAAGGAGGTGGTGTAGCTATAATATTTAAACAACATCTATACATCCAGATCTTAAAATCAACAGCTCCACAAATAGGCAATGAAGAAATAATATATACCAACCTCAAAATTAACCGAAACAAAACCATCAACATAATTGGATGCTACTTCCCACCTGGCCAAAACATCCCTCCACTAGAAAACCTCCTCAGCTGGTCTACCCACCATCTCCCCCAAGAAACTATCATCTTAGGTGATTTCAATATTGACTGGCAATCCTGTTCTGGCAACAATCCAACCCATCATGTACACCTTCATGGCTTCACCCAACTAGTCCAGTCACCAACAAGGATAAATAAAAACTCCAGAAAGCACTCTACCCTGGATTGGATACTAGTCAGTAAGAACCCCCAGTCATATATAACAGGCTGCTTATCAGATAGCCTCAGTGATCACTCCCCAACATTCTTACTCAAAAAATACCTGTACCAAGCTAAACCTGTCGTCTATCGTCAAATACGTAAAAAAATAAACTTTAACCCACTCACATTCATCTCATCCCTCAAAAAATGTAACTGGCATGCTCTAAAGTACCTCAGTCTAGATGACGCAGTTGTATCTTTTAATACTACCTTCCTGAACATCCTTAATTACCGTGCCCCCATAAGATTTTCCAGAACTAAAGCACAACCCTCTCCATGGCTACAGAAAACCACTAAGTCAGAAATGAAAAACAGGGATAAAGCCTGGGAGCACTGGCGCAAAACCAAAACCCCTGCAGCTAGACAGAAATTCCTAGAACTACGCAATAGAATCAAAAAGCTAATAAAACGGGACAAATTCCAATACTACCAGTCTGCCCTAGACTCCTCACAACACAGACCCAAACCTCATTCAACACACACTTCACCCAAACCATACTATCACTAGCTAAACAACACAACCCCCCTCCCCTCCAACTCACACCTTCAACTAGTAATCTCCCCACTGCCTTCTCTTTTTCTCCTGTACCTAACTCCAACATAAAAAAACTCTTAACTAAACTTAAACCCACCAAATTAGCAGCAGACAACCTCCCAAGTGAATACCTACAAATCGCAGCTGATGCTCTGGCCTACCCAGTATCCATCTTGATTAACCGATCTCTGTCAGAAAGTTACGTTCCCACATTGTGGAAAGTCTCACATATAATTCCCCTCCACAAAGGCGGACCCTCTGCAGAAATAACCAATTACCGCCCCATAGCTATTCTCTCTCCACTCTCCAAAATACTAGAGAGATGCATACACTCTCAGGTCTCATGCTACCTCCTTACTAACAACCTCCTTTCCAGTACTCAGCATGGTTTCCGACCAAACCATAGCACCACCACTGCCTTACTCTCCTTTACAAACACTATCCTTCAGCATAAAAACAATGGCTATCTCTCCTCTGCTACTTTCCTAGACCTATCTAAAGCATTTGACATGGTCCCACACAAACAACTTATCTCTGTCCTCAATAACCTATCCTTCTCACAATCAGTCACCAACTGGTTTCAGAGTTACCTGTCTGACCGCCAACAATCCGCTGTATGGCAGAATGACATATCTCCCCAACTACCTGTCTCCATAGGGGTTCCCCAAGGATCCATCCTTGGACCCCTACTTTCTCTGTTTACACCAATAATCTAGCCTCTGCCACCAAACATGGCACACTCATCCAATACGCAGACGACTCTACCATCATCTGCTCAGCCCAGTCCCTACCCAAACTGCAAAAAGTCACACAGGAAGCCTTTTCCTCTGTTGAAACATGGTTATCCGATGCCCAATTAATACTCAACCGAAACAAAACTAAACTACTCATCTTCCAACCCACCAAACATACTCAAAACAACTCTCACTTTAACATCACAGCAAAAGACAACACCACTATATACCCAACTGAACACACCAAATTGCTAGGAGTGGAAATAGACAATAAACTAAAATTTGACATTCACATATCCATGACCATAAAAAGTCCACAAAAACTAGGAGCATTATACAAAATAAACAATTTCTCACCAAAGCAGCAAAGATTTCAATAGCAAATTCCCACCTTATCTCCACCCTACTTTATGCCTCTCCAGTATATACCAACCTAAGGCAATGTGCTCTAAACAAGCTAGAGACCTGCTACAACAAAATCGCAAAATTCGCCACAGGGGCATCCTACCGTAGTCACCACTGTCTCTCACTTGCTGAACTGGGCTGGCTTGAACTCCCTCACCTCCTTCAATGGTATCAACTCTCACTCACCCACAAACTAGTAAACCATCCACTAAATGTCCCATCCCGCCAGAATCTACTCCAACCCTATCGCACCACCAGACCACTAAGATCCAGCAACAAAAATCACTTGCAGATCACTAAAGCCAATAACTCTGCTGGTGAAGCACTATTCTCTTGCACCATAGCCAAATTATGGAACTCACTCCCACCCACAATTACCTCCGTACCATCATGCACCAACTTCAAAACTTTATTAAAAGCACCTAAAACATGCTGGCAATGCCCTTGCAACTCCCACTCTAATATCATCCACCCCATCCAACTACTACCTTTCTTTCACCTCCACTAACTACCTTGATGATAGCAAGCTCAGATGCTCATAAGCCTAGTACTTATTATACAGCAGGAACTGCACATTGTTACATTTGTTAATGCCTGTTATGTACTTCACAGATAAAGATTCTAGTTGTCTACTGATGTACTATGTTCTTCATCTGTAAATATGTTGTAATTTCTGTGTTAAATTGTTAATCACTATGTAATCCAATGTAACTACTGTCTGTTTATTTTACTGTGGAGCTTTTCTCCCCGGGCCTCCGCTGAAAATGGACCCACGTCCAGTCGGACACTCCCAGTCAACAAATTTAAATAAATAAATAAAATAAAAATAAATAAGTTAAAACAGAAAGTTCCAGAAACAGAAAACTCTAAGCAGCAGGTGAGAGTGGAGAAGAAAAACTCATCAATATGAAATATTTCACTAGTGTAATTAGAAAGGGTGAACCATACTTGGTCAAATTTATAAACCCATTTCTGTCAGTGTAAGATAACTATCGCAAATAATGGGATATTCTGGTGAGCAGGTATCTGTAAGTAAGAGAAAAAGTAAAACTGAGGATAAATCTTTTGCAGAGGAAGGAACAAAGAAAGAGTATCATGTAATGAGAGGGAAGATAAACTTGAACAGAGCTCTAAAGAAATGTCTGTTGAGTCACATTCCAAGAGCCTTAAATAGAAGAAGGAGGTTTGTATGTGTGTCAGGTTCATAAAGGAAAAGAACAAGAAGTATTAAGTCGAGTAGAGACAGCAAGTGACCCAAAAGAGTACTGATATGAACTGGCCTCCTTAGAAATGAACTGCCCTCCTTAGGAGAAGAGTTAGACACTATGTTCTAATTTTGCTTCCCAATCCCAATCAAATGCCCTTCAGACTTGTTTATAAGACAGTGAGCAACTGTAAAAATATTTTTAAATTTGCTCTAAATAGGTTTTCAGATCATAACGTGAATTTTACCAAATTTAGTAGGACACAGTGTGGGCATTGTAATCAATGTACCCACATTTTTGAAGGGGAAATGTTGATTTTAGATAATGCACTGAAATCAACATTATATTTGCATAATGGGAATTGTGCAAGCAAAGGAGTAGTGTATACTGCTAAATGCTTAGGGTGCTCTGGTTTCTATATAGGTAAAACTAAACAATGTCTATGTAAATGACTATGTGAACATGTATGACTTTAAGAATAAAAACTTCAACAATAATTTATATGAACATTTATTATTACATGAATATTGTAATAAGTTTGGTTTTACAGCTTTAGAGCAGGTTAATATTAATCCATGTAGGTGGGCTTTGGAAAAAACATTATAACATAGTAAAATGCTATGACAATTGAGACTTAAAGCCGCTGAAATTCTGGGCTTAAATAAATGTGTTTCTATACACTCTGTACTTAAATATAGATTTCGTAAATTATAGTTTTAATAGAATTAATACACATATACATTTTTATGCATTTTTATATTATATAGGGTATTTTAAAGTTTTAGACATACTAATATATTGATGATTGTGAGTTTTTGCGTTCAGTTACTTTAACTTAATTGTTTAAAGGAAAATTCAACCTTAGATCTAAAAAAAATGTTTTTTTTCACTCTATCTCTATTTTCTGAGTTATTTTAAGACCTCAAAATCACTCTGACTGCGTCTTATAGAATTTTAATACGTTTTCTGCAAAATGACTGTTAATGGGGCTTGACGAATCAATGTGGTCTTAGTTTTTCTTCAAGCCTTTCTCTTTCCCATAATCCATTTCAAGTCTGCTTTATATGAGTCATGCTAGACATAAGGAGGTTGTGGTGTATTTCCATTCCATTGACATATAATAGGATTAGTGTAAATCACTGTCATCTTAATATATTGTCTGTAACAGGACTGCTTCTTTTATTTCTTGAATGCCCTTGTTTGTGTGTGTCTCAGGGCTTATTTTATAGTATATTAACCAATTATAAAGCTGCAACCAAAATAGTTGCTAAATTGCAGGCCTTTGTTGTTCAAAGTGTCTTGTTTTCATAAATTCATAGCTTAGTACTAGGCTAACTGCCCTCATAGGCCATTTTAAGCCTAGCCAATTCCCCATGTGAGAATCAACCCCTCCACCTTGTGCTTTTTAGGTAAGCACCTTAACCATTACACCAATCTCCCACCCCTAGTTTGTTGCTTGTGTTCATAGATTAGTACTAGGCTAACTACCCTTGGGGACCATTTTAAGCCTATCCAGTTATCCTATGAGGATCAAACCCTGTACCTTGAGTTTGTAAGGTAAATACCTTGTCCATTATGCAAACTTCCCACCATTGTTGTAGTCCAAGATGAATTGACAGCCCCTTCCCCAACACTTTGGTAAATGTACTGATACTTTGCAAGAATTACAAAAAAAATATTTTCTGACTTTTCCTCTAAATGTCACAGATATCTTTAATACTACATTCAAGTCGTCTTAAAATGTAAAGTAGTATAAACAACAAACATTTAAAGTTTAATGCTTAGCATTTCAATACTATGATGTTGCTTATGTAAATTTGTCAAAAGAGGTGACAACTGCCTTTGAACCATTGACTGATTTAATTGCTCTGTTTTGCTATGAAAGGCATGCCTACATCTGAAGCAGCTGTGAATCATTGTAAGTTCTCTTCTTCTCTGCAATAAAGACAATGGAAAACAGTTTCACACCTCTCTGTCTTGTTTATAGCAGCCTGAGCTCTTGACTTAAAATTTCTTTGTGTCTGTAGTATGTCATGCAGGTGTAGAGAAATTCCTCTGCAACTTATGCGAGAAGTTAAGCTTGAAAAAAAATGGTGGTCTTTCCCTACCTTTGATACCAAAGTGAGGAAGTGAAAGTTTTATAACATACAAGCAGGTTCCAGGTACCTACACAGTACTGGAATCATAATGTAAGCAGAAAAACAACCTAAGAGTTCAGTTAAATTGCAGGAGGAAGTGGAGTTTTCCTTTAATTGATGTAGTCACATGATTGTTATCTTATATAAGAAAGTGATTTCATTTTATGATTATTCTGAAGAAGTCACATGGTTTGGGAACAAAAGCATTTAATGTTTTTGATATATTAAAGTTTGTGATATTATTTCACTTTTTGGAGCCTCATTTTCTGTGTCGTCTTGCACCCAGCATTTAGTGCTTTAGTTTATTAGCTCATAACAGAATGACCCTAAGGAAATTTGGCTAACCTCCACATAAGCCAGATAAACTTTAACAAAAACATTGAGAAGATGACACTTTGAGTAAAACATTGAAAATAAACCTAGAGAGGAAAGATGTTAAATAAAATGTTGCCACTTCTTACCCATACTGAGCAAAGCAAGGAAAATATAACAAACATTGCAAAGGAAGAAGCTAAACAAAATGTTAATACTTCTTGCTCATAGCTCAAGTTACAATATGACTTAAAGCACAGAGTAAGGTTCATAGATTAGTACTAAGCTAACTGCTCTTGCGAGCCATTTTAAGCATAGCCAATTATTCCTTGTGGGACTCAAACACTGCACCTTATGTTTGTAAGGCAAACATCTTAACCCTTAGGCCACCCTCCCAAACTAAGGACAAAGAGGAAGTAGTACATCAATTGTTACTGTTTAAATCTTTCAGAAACCTTGTGATGATGTTAATACATAGATATTTGTAGGACTCCTACGAATGGATAAGACTAAAATGCAAATCCTACAAAATTTTACTGGCCAGGAATGATAAAATAAGTTGAGAAATTTTGTGTCGGATGCCATGAGTGACAGAATGCAACTCTACACCCAAGCTTTAAAAGGCAGTTTATTTATTTATCTTCATTTATCTTTGCTTGGGTGGCACATTGATGCAGCGTTAGCATTGTTACCTCACAGCAAGACATTCTCCAGTTCAATTCTTAACTGGGGTGCCTTCTGTGCAGAGTCTGTATGTCCTACCTGTGTTCTCGTGGGTTACTTCCAGGTGCTCCAGTTTCTTCCAACATTCGCAAGGCATGCTTTAGGTGGATTGGACATTCTAAACTGGCCCTAGGTGTGAGTGGATGCATATGTGTGCCTTCTGAGGAAGGTTGGGTACCGGGCTGGAAAGTCAATACCATAAAACTCTACTGCCACTCATTCTGCAGACCAGTGATTCACTGTGGCAACCCCTAACGGGAGCAGCCTAAAGGAGAAGAAGATTTTTATTTATCTTTGCTTACCAGGAAAGACTGACTGGGATAAAAACATTTTTCAGCAGAGGCCCAGTGAAAAAACCTTTACATTTAACAACAGTTTTGGCATGTACATAAAATACAGTTACCTGTATTTTGTATTCTTTCTGATATCATGTATGTGCACATACATGAAGGAAAAAGATTTACAATACTTACATAAAACATCATTTAGAATCAGAGCATGCAACTAGCTTGCATAAGTATATAGAATGTTGAACATTCATTAGAAACAGACACTGCCTTCTATACAGTAAAGGGACAGACATAATGTTACAAAAGATACTGTATTATTACCTGCTGTCTATTACAATGCCTGTTGTATAGGTGTCAGTTGAGTGTATTGCCATGGGCATTATTAGTCCGTTAGTAACATCCAGTAATAGGTTTCAGTATATTTTCATTATTTTAATCTAGTCAAATAAGTACATTTACACTATTCCACAGTGTAAGGCTAATGCTAAAATCATAGCTGGAGAATTTGTTATTTATTTATTTATTTAACATTTGTTGACCGGGAATGTCCGACTAGGTTCCACAGAGCCGGTTTTCAGCGGAGGCCCGGGGAGAAATATTATTATTTTCCCCGAGTAGACATAACAATGGAAATACTAGCAGACCAGGGGACTTGTTGCTTTAAGGTCAAAGTATTATCCACAGGCTGATGGACTACTAGAGAGTTTTAACCCAATATTAAACTCCAAGCTTAGAAATGTAATTGAGGAAAATGGTAAACACTTGGAACAATTAATGCCATACCTCCTGTTCGGCATTAGAAAAATACCACAAGCCTTGAAGGGTTCTATCATTCTGAGTTATTTGTCAGGCTTTCTCATGGACTAAAAATCTTGTTAAAAATAGCACATTAATGTAAAAGTGCCATAGAACACAATACTTATGAGACAGGCTGAAAGTAGTGATGCAGCCTATTGTATAGGAACATGTGGAAAAAGCCCAGAGTGTGCAGTAAGAGATGTATAACAGAAATGCAAGGACCATGGAATTCAAAGTTGTAGACCAGATGTTAGTTTTGGTCCCCTCCACAGAAAGCAAATGTTTGACTAAGTGTCAGACTCAATTTAAAACAGCTGAACAATTACAGAATGTGATCTACTGGTTTAGACATACTGGTAAGAGGAGGCCAGAAAAGATATATCATATCTGTGTTCCAAAACCATGTTAAGAAGTGAAGACCTCCATACGTAGACTAATATCAGAAAAAGCTGGGCTGATGGAAAATGAAAATGGACTTCTATGCCTGCAGTACGGGTAGATAATGCACTATTTAAGTCACAAAAACAATAGCTATGGGAGATTTGTTTAACAAATAAGAAAGTCTTTTCCGAGCTACTTGTCAGAGCAAGCCTGATTCAACACCATACTGATACAATTTCAGGAGAAAAGATTAACTTGAAACTTTACAAAATACTATAGTCACAGAGAAGGGTTGTGCAAGGGAAAGTGCCAAAATGCTTGATAAGTGGGTGACACAGTAGTTAAAAAGTGTGTGAATAGCTCCCCAGAATTAGCACCAAATGCCTGCAGGAGCAGTTATGTTCTGTAGTGACTTTTGGAAGTTGAACAGTTTTTCAAAGTTTGACAGCTACCCCAATGACAAGGGTGGATGAAATAACAGAAAGCAAGAGGAGGACAATATTCCTGACTGTATTAGATCTGACAAATGCGTACTGGCAAATCCCTGTAACAGCTGAAGTCAGGGAAAAGCTAACCTTTTCAGCACCATATTGTGTATTCCAGTATACTGTCCTTCATTTTGGGCTACATGAATCCCATACAACCTTTCAATAATAAATGGGAACATGCTACTGATTACTTGGAGAATGTCATAAACCATAGCGTCTCCATGATAATGCCTCCAAGAACAAGTTAGGCATGACAAATGTAAAATAGCAAGGGTATGTAATAGGCAGAGGAATGTGTCAGGCCCCAGAGAGAAAAACTAGAAGCAGTGAGGAACTGACCTATTAGCACAAGAGGCCATTCTTTGAGTTAGTTGGGTAATGTTTAAAAGTTATGCACAGTTTTGTATCGATAGATGTTTAAAAGTTATACACAGTTTTGTATCTATAGAGTGCCCACTTCCAAACTTGACAAATGGAAAGATACTCATTAATGAAAAATGTCCACTAGCGGCAAACAATGCTTTTAAGTAGCTGAAGGAAGCATCGTGCTTAGAATTTATTATCGCTGGAAGATTACAGTAGATCTATAACAGTTTACAGTGATGTAGCAGATGTAGGCCTGTGGGTCTGCTCCCCAGAAGAACACCTTATGTACTCTCTAAGCCATGCATTAAGTAGAACAGATAACAGGTATTCTACTATTGTGAGGGAATGCTGTGTAACCAACAGGGCACTGCTGTCACTAAAATACAATCTACATGGCTCTTTTGGAATCGGGCCCATAATATAATAGGGCACTGGCATTACAAATGATTTAACAATCAAAGCGCAAAATGCATATAAATGCGTATAAGGATTTACAAATATGATAAATAAAAACATTCATAGTAATCAGTACAAATGCAGTCTTTGATAAACACAGAGCAAAAAAAATGTTCTTGACTATAGATAATAAAGAACAAAGGAACAATAGAATATAACGTAAATTTCACAATCCGCCATTACAAGTGAACCATAGGAACTAAAGAATAACAGACCAGTAATGTTCCAGGCAAAAAGGTTCAAAATCAAGCATGTCCAATGGAACCAAATTTTGTCAGTACAATAAAACAAGTCATTAGCAGTTCCAGCACTGTCCTGCTTAGAATTAATAAAATAAAGGGTACAGATAGCAGAGTTACCAAAGCTCCATCTACTGGAGTTCCAAGCTACAGAACAAGAAAGTTCAACAAATTCAAAACATGGAATGGATAAACGCACAAAAAACAAAGAGCTAAGACCATTTAATAAATGCCAAGATTGAAGAGTTGAAGACTGTGTTGCCTGTAGCAAGCAGGAAAATGTAGCATATCACTCAAAGAAGGCCAGCATTGCCAGGAACACATGCTAATCCTACTTTATCAGTTAACAGACATAAACATATGTTGATGCCCTTGACTATTTACAAAATAAAATACTGGCTATGATTCAGAAATGTATAACGCACTGCAAAATCTTGTTTGTACCTAGAATGCCAGAATGATTCAAAGATCACTGTAGTTCTACTGGGGTAAGAAGTCTCCAGTCTGTAGTTGCATTGATCTTACTGGTGAAATCAGCATGCAAATGAGGCAATCCAAGGACATAGATAATATAGGTATTACCCCACTGAAAATAAGCAGTGTGTGTGTGTGTGTGTGTGTGTGTGTGTGTGTGTGTGTGTGTGTGTGTGTGTGTGTGTGTGTGTGTGTGTGTGTATGTGTGTTTAGGGGCTTGATTGCAGCTATATGCTTGTGACTGTTTGGGTATGTGAGTGTGAATGTGCATGAGTGTCACAAGATGCGCTTGTGTGTGTGTGTGTGTGTGTGTGTGTGTGTGTGTGTGTGTGTGTGTGTGTGTGTGTGTGTGTGTGTGTGCGTGTGTGTGCGTGTGTGTGCGTGTGTGTGCGTGTGTGTGCGTGTGTGTGTGTGTGTGTTTGTGTGTCTATGTGTGTAGCTGCCTGTACACCTACACTGCTTGGGTAGCTAGATTGACTCCAACTTGCTTACCTGTAACTGTATAGTGTTTGATTCAGACATGATAATGAGTCATTAATAACAGGTTGTGCCATGAGCCTTTATAATGTCTCTAAATCTCATTATGTTATCATGTCATGGGGCACTGTAGTATTGCCCACTCAGCAGTGGTACTGAGATGCCTTTTGAATCCCAAGCATTGTGTATAAGAAAACCCTTAAATGCTGTCTCAGACTCTAAAACAGGGTGTTTCCATGATGTTCTTCGTGTTTCACTGTTGCAGTCATTACATTTGGGTAATCTGCTGGCAGGTTGTCATCAATCGGCCTGATTAACAAAGTCTTGGGTCCTGCGTCAGTTGTTGTCCTTTCTTCCATGACGTCAGATCGGCAGGGGTATAAAACATGCAGCCGACGCCATTACATCAGCCTTTCTTGCCACGTGGTGCTCAAAGCAGAAGCAGTTTACAAGTGCCAGTCGGCCAACTCCTGAAATTTTCGTTTTTGAGTTTCAGAACTGAAGTCTTCAACTAAAAGCTAAGTACCCCATTGGGGAAACTTTTTCTTGCTCCTTATCGATGTCAGTAAAAGTTAATAATTGTATTACTTGTGGGAAGCAAATACCTCATAAGGATTTTCATTTGTACTGTATTCCTTGCCTAGGCCCTGACCACGATGTACCTTTCTGTCAGTTTTGTGCTTTATTTAATCAGCACACTATCTGTCGTCGGTACATTTTTGCTTCTAGATATTTCGGTTCTCGGTTTAATTATCCAGAAATGACATTGGTTATCCATCCGGCTACCAGAATACTGAAAAAACACAAAGAAAAAGAGACAGGCCATTGCGGTCCAAAACTGCCAACACTGCTTCTCCTAAGCCAGTCTCCAGTTCGCCAGTACTCAGTGAGGCACTTTTGCTGCCCCTGATACCTGCAACTTCTGATTCGCAGGCCTCTACTGAGACCCATTTGGAGTCCGGTATGCCGCGAGAAGCTTCACCTATGGAACCCATGGATGTCTCTACCTTAGCCGCTGTGCAGGCCCCGGCTTCTGAGGGTGTATTCAGGCCTACAGACTTGCATATTAAACCGATACCACCTTCAATATTAAGGCCAAAATCTCGATCTATGTCTAAAAAGCCGACACCCAGGCCACATGCTCAGGCCCCTATGCCTAAAAAACAAATTATCAAAATGGCTGAAGATTTAATTAATCTAATCAGGGGTAGTCAATCCCCACCCATCTAAGAGGCCTAGGGCCGAACTTGACTATGAATCTTATGAACAGCACTCTGTTTCTTCTGACTCTTCTAATGAACTGGATTTGCCCATACCTACTTATGAGGACTCTGATGCAGAGGATTCCATTCTTTCTGCCTCTCCCCCTGAGGATTTTTCTTTTGGGGAAACTTTACATACCTTAAGGGAGTATTTCTACTGGGAAAGTCATTATTTTTCTGAATCCAAAAAGAGGCTTAGGGATTTCCTTCTTCTTCCTCCTCAGCATAGGCCTTTGGCATTGCCTCCTGTACTAGACATTATTGATGATGTGTTTTCAGAATCCAGTATGGCCCCTGATTCCCTGCCTCTGGCCTCTTGTAAACCAGACAGATACTACAGGGTTCCTGACTCCACAAATTCCTTTTCAAAAATCCTGTTTGCAGACCGTAAAACAATTTCTCAGGGGCCCAAGGGCATTAAGGCTTCTACTGCTAAAAATCCTACCCCTTCTGATAGAGACTCCAGGGTGCTGGATAGATGGGATTAAAAGATTTATACTTCTGCAACCTTGGCAATCAGGGCTTTAAACTGTCAATTCCATATGCTAAAATATCAACAGCATATCATGGGACTGCTTAAACAGAAAATGATGTTGATTTCTGACTGTGGAAAATAAGGATTTACAGGATTTATTGCATTCAGCTGAACAAGTTGGAAAACATACTTTGCAATGCAGTTTTAATTCTTTGGAGGCCTCTTGCAGGGCTGCTGTTACTGGGTCTGTGCTTAGAAGGCATGCTTGGCTTAAGGAGCAATCTCTGCCTGATCATGTTAAAGCAAAATTGTTGGATGCTCCTTTGCAGCAGGACTGTCTGTTTGGCAATAATGCTGAAGAAGTTTTAAAAAAGATGGAAGATAAAGCTAAATCTATGCAGACTGTGAAAGATTTCTTACAAGTACAACCTCCAAGATTTAGTAGGCACTGGCCTACTAAGAACTGGTCCTTTCCAGTTCTTTCCAGAGCCACTCAAGCCAAACCCAGACATTCCAAAAGCACCAGGTTTCAGTCCCAAGGGACTTTCAGAACTAAGCAATGGGGTGCCTCTGCTTCCAAATCTGGAAATATCAAGACACCACCCTATGGTAAACAGTCTCAATTACTTCCTTTTAAAATTACCAAGCACTTATCTCTTAGCCACCCCTTTGGGGGAAAACTGACTCTTCAAGCAAAAAAATGGTAACTTATAACCCAGGACAAATGGGTTTTAAAAATAGTGTCCCAGGGATACAGATTTCATTTCTACACGTTGCCAACTCCAAATGGGGTGGCCAGACCTGCCCCCAAATCACTGAGCAGAGGCTCAGAAACAAGTACTTTTAAACACGGGGGCAATTCAACTAGTACCAGAAGAGGAAAAGGGACAAGGTTTCTATTCCAGACTTGTTCTGGTATCCAGAAAAGACAAATCATGGTGTCCAATTCTGGACCTGTATACTCTAAACACCCATCTGAACATTCCAAAATTCAAGATGCTGACTCTTCACCAGTTACTTCCTATGCTAGGCAAAGATGCCTGGTTGGCAACTCTAGATTTAAAAGAAGCTTACCTGCATATCCCAATCAGGAAATCTTGCAGAAGATACCTACACTTCAAAGCAGGCTACGTGCATTATCAGTTCTCTGCACTGCCCTTTGGCTTATCTACTGTGCCCAGGATATTTACAAAGTGCCTGGCTCCAGTAATTACATTCTGCAGGCAAAGAAATATTAAAATATATCCATACCTGGACGATTGTCTAATTCAGGCAGAAAACTAGGCCATTCTTCTAAAACATCTGGCATTTGTAAAAAGGGTTCTAACTTGTCTAGGGTACACCATAAATGAAAAGAAATAACAACTGGTACTCTCTCAAAAAATTACATTCCTGGGTGCAAGCTTGAATACAACTGCCCAGATGGCTTTCCTTATGCCAGAAAAGCAAATTCATTTGGTGACTTACTTCAAACAGGTGGCCACAAACACCCTGCTATCTGCAAGACAAATACTGCAAGCCTTTGGGTTCATGGCCTCCTGCATTCTTATAATTCCATATGCAAGACTGCATATGAGGAAACTTCAGTGGTACTTAAAAAGTTTATGGAGTCACCATTGTCACAGCCTGGAAACAATGATTCCTATCATACCTTGCTTGCAACTAGAGTCCCTATGGTGGGCAGAGGCCTGCCACCAAAACAAGGGACTGCCATTCACACCACCCCCTGCCACCCAAACCTTAACTACAGACGCATCAGACTATGCATGGGGGGGCTCATCTGACAGGGAAGTGCATTCAGAGCAAATGGAGCCCAAATCAAATGCACCTTCATATCAATCAAAAAGAAATGATAGCTGTACAGAATGCACTGACAGCATTCAAGGACTACCTTCATCCAGGACAACTAATGGTAAAGATGGACAACACCACGGTTATGTGGTACATAACCAAGCAGGGGGGTACACATTCCTACCTCCTCTGCAGACTAGCCATGGCATTGCGGAACATGGCCTTGAGCTACCAAGTACAACTACAAGCTCAATTCCTGCCAGGAAAGTTGAATATGCTGGCAGATGAACTAAGCAGAAATCTCATGGACCCACATGAATGGAAACTGGAACCACAGATTTTAAACATGTTGACATGCAAATGGGGGAGCCCAGCCATAGATCTTTTTGCCTCACCCCAGAACTATCGGTTGGACATATTTTGCACAAGAACTACTCACAAAAAAGCTTGGAAAGTGGATGATTTGTCCTTCAGCTGGAAAAAAAACTATCAGTCTATGCCTTTTCCCCTCTGCCTCTGCTCTCCAAAGTTCTACTAAAAGTCAAACAGGACAAACCAAAAATGATTTTGATTGCTCCAGACTGGCCTAGCCAACACTGGTACCCACTCCTAAGCAGCCTGTCACAAATTTCACCTGCCTCAGACACCTTCCTTACTGTCTCAGCAGGAGAACCAAATTCTGCACCCTCAGCTCCAAACATTGAATCTTGCAGCTTGGCTAATCATTTAAATTCCCCCTTAGCATCCCTCAGCAAATCTGTGATGGATGTCACTTTGGAGGTGAGAAGACCTAGTACTAGAAAATCTTATGCTGACAAATGGAAAAGATTCTGTGCCTGGAATCAATCTCAGGGGATGAGCACAGCAGCGCCCAATTTACCTCAGATTTTGCAATACTTAACTGAGATGCTTCACAAGGGCCTGTCCTTTTCTTCCATAAAAATCCATGCCTCAGCCATTTCAGCTCATTACAACACAGAACCCCCCCTCTTCTCTCATCCTATGCTAAAGCAGTTTCTCAGAAGGGCCAAAAACTTGAGACCTCCCAGGAGAGCTCCAACCCCTGCCTGGGACCTTAATTTTGTATTGGAGAAACTCACTTTACCTCCTTTCGAGCCAGCTGCTACTGCAAACTTAAAATTCCTTTCCTGGAAAACAGCCTTACTTTTAGCAATCACTCCAGCTAGAAGGATCTCTGAATTACAGGCCCTTATGGCAGTGGAGCCTTTCATCATCTTTCATGCGGACAGGGTGTCACTCAGGACCAATCCATCCTTCATGCCCAAGGTGGTATCCAGTGTGGCTTTTAATCAGTCCATTCATTTGCCAACTTTCTTTCCCAATCCACAGAACAAGGGGGAGCGGATTCTGCAGTCATTGGATGTGCAAAGACAGCTTAGATTTTACTTGAACAGGACTAAACCTCGAAGAAAATCTGAACAACTGCTGGTAGCATTTGCTGCAGGGGCAGAGGGAAAGGTTATTTCAAAGCAAACCATTTCTAAATGGATAAGCCATTGTATTCATTTCTGCTATAAGCACCATGTAAAACCTATCCCCCAGGGGATCAGATCCCATTCCACCAGGGCTGCATCTACTTCCACAGCCTTTCTCAGAGGTGTTCCTACCAGGGATATTCTAGAAGCTGCTACCTGGAGCTCAGTTCATACTTTCACCAAGCATTATCACTTAACAATTTTATCTAAATCCAGAGCTGGCTTTGCCACTGCTGTTCTGCAGGGCCTTATAGCCAGTCCTAATGCTGTATAAATCCAACCTCCCAAGCATAGCTTTGGGAATCTACCGAAATGTAATGACTGCAACAGTGAAACACGAAGAACATAGTACAGTTGTGTACACTTACCATAAATGTAGATGTTTGAGTGTATTCACTGTTGCATTCCTGGTTACCCTCCCTCCAGCCGCCTGCTTTTCTCTTAATATGCCTCTATTTTCTTTTACTATACTTAAAAGCCTTTTTGGTATATTTGCTTTTGTTTGGAGGTATATATTTTCGTGTTTTTAATTATTTATATATATTTTGCTCCCCATTTGGGGAGTGCCTGACATCTGGGACAAGAAAAACTGATGTGATGGCGTCGGCTGCATGTTTTATATCCCTGACAACCTGACATCATGGAAGAAGGGACAGCAACTGATGCAGGACCCAAGACTTTGTTAATCAGGCCAACTAAGGGCAACCTGCTAGCAGATTACCCAAATGTAATGACTGCAACAGTGAATACACTCAAACATCTACATTTATGGTAAGTGTACACAACTGTACTTTCTCTGTAATTTCATATCACTACAGTACCCATTATAAGGTAGGGCCATTGTTCAATGAAATAGTAGAATGATACTGGCAAAGGCATTAGCCTCCCCTATAGTGCCACTTTTAGGCAGTGTCAAAATGACCAACCTCCCAACATGACAAAATCCTCTCTAGATAAACTTAAGGTACTGCTGCTTAATGCTAGAAGTCTAAATAAGAAACTGCACACCCTGAAAGCTCTCCTCACTTTGGCAGATGCTGACATCTGTGCAGTCACTGAGACATGGTTCAAAGGCCAGAAAAGCACCCCGGCCGTGCAGGGCTGCAATGCCTTCCATACATTCAGGCCACAAACTGAGTGCGAAAGAACCAAAGGAGGCTATGTATCCATCTTCATTAAGGATAAGTACACCTCCGGACTGTTCAAACAGTCTGACTCTCTGGAGCTACTCCATGAGCAATTAACTATAGGCAAAGCCCCCTGCCACATTATAGCTAGCTATAGGTCCCCCACAATGAAACAGGAAAAGCATACCCCATACTTGGACTTACTGTAATCACTTGTTATACAGCCCATCACCTTATTCATGGATGATTTTAATTATCCTACCACCGACTAGGAAACATGCACAACTACAAACATGCTGGCTCAGAGGTTCTTGGACTTTGTCAATGCAAATGCACAGGAGCAGCTAGTCAGCACACTCACAAGAGGCTCAAAGGTCTTGGACATAGTCTTCACTAACATGGAAGAGCATTGCACCCCCCACATCGTCTGATGTCCTCCCTGGTAAGATTGGACCACAAATCAGTTTCATTCAATGTAATTATAAGACCCAGATATCCCATCAAGCTCAAAAATGCTTACGAATTTTTCAAAAGACAAATGACCTCCTACTAAGTCATGTTTCAAAGCCCCGTTGAATACGGATAACACAGACTCCTATGCAGGGCTGTACACCAATGCCCTGTGTAACCACTTAAGCAGTTGTATAGAATCAGACTAGATTAAAACCAAGTCTTGCTGAAAAAAACAAGCCACCCTAGTGGACCTCTAGTATGCACAGGCTATAAAACAACAGAAAGAAACTTAATGTCCAAGAACAAAAGGGAACTGGCTGAGCAGAGGGAGAAATCCCTTTGTAGCTTATACAAACAAATTAGAGATCTTGTCAAGTCCTCCAAAGCTAACCACAAAAATATAAAACGAATACCAATGAGCAAGTAAAAACAAATGCAATATTATTTAGATCATATTAACACAGACAGGAAATGACCCATTACAAACACAGAGAAAAAAGTCCTCACCTACTGCCAGCTGTGATATTGTGAAAAGATAAGTATTTATTCTCATTTTTTGTCTGCATTTTGATTTAATATCTCTGTAATCTGTACAACTGTACTTATTCTTCTTCTTGTGTGTGATAGCTGTATATCTTAGTGTTGACCTCAGTTGTAGTGAAATCCTTTGTCTGGAGGCCTTGTCTGTTTTCTTAGTGGCAGTAAGTTTTCAGAACTAGTTTCATCTGGCCAAAGTATTCCTGCATCTGTATTGTTTGGTTTCTGTCCTGTGTTTTAAATCAGATATACCTGTTGTTTAGGCTGCTGCAGAGAGATTGACCTACTGTCAGCTGTGAACACTGGAAAATATGAAGGGCTCTCCAAACACCATTATATTGGGCGACTTCAACTACCCAAACATAGACTGGGAGCATTACTCTAGCTCCAACACCCTAGCCCAAAGGTTCCTAGAATTTATAAACTCAAATGCTATGGAACAACTTGTTACCACTCCCACAAGAGGGGAAAACATACTGGACCTGATCATCACCAACATGGGGACTCTATGCTCCAGACCAGAAGTGTATCCCTCACTGGTAAGATCAGACCATAAACTAATCTCACTGGATATTCACATTCCGACCCCACCCCCTGCCAGAAAACCACAGTGAAAAACTTCTCTAAAGCAAATTTCACACTCCTTAAAACCGAGGTGGAATCCTTCAAAGCCCCTGAGCCTGTGGAAAATACGGCCTAGACCGCAGAATCCTTTATAAACGCATTCTATGAACACCTTCAGGAATGCATGGATCATGCAATCCCAAATAAAACCAAGACCCAATCCTCCAAAGGCAGACATCCGGTCTGATGGACCCCAGCAATAAACAAACTATACAATAGAAGGAGGAAGCTACTACATGATAGAGCAAAATCCCAAAAAGGGAAGGCATCTCTGATCAGTATTAGCAAAAAACTATGGGCACTCATAAAATCGTCTAAGGCCAGCTTCGAGAAAAAAATTGCACAGGACACTAAGGATAATCGCAAGGCTTTCTTTAGTTATGTTAGGAACCTGGGTGGGAATTCACAGATATGCTCAGAATTAGTCCAAAATGACAAAAAATACATCAAACCCACAGACATTGCCAACATCCTAGCTGACAGGTTCAGTGCAAACTTCTCCCCCCTCCCCACCAAAAGGGCAAATATCTATCCCAGCAGTGTGCTGCCCCCCTGACATCTCAGATGCTCAGGTAAGAGCCACCCTCTCCAAAGCAAAAAACACAGCATCAATGGGATCAGATGGTGCCCGGGCTGCATCCTACATGAACTCCAAGAAGAGCTAAACCCAAACATAAAACTACTGTTCAATCTCAGCCTTACTACAGGGTATGTACCCAAAGAGTGGCGTACAGCAACAGTGGTCCCTCTCCACAAAGGTGGTGCCTCAACAGATCCTGGAAACTATCGCCCCATAAGCCTGACTAGCTTGGTCTGCAAAGCTATGGAAAGGATCATCTTGGATGTCATAAATAAAGATATTGGGGACCTACAGACACTGGATCCTACCCAGTTCGGCTTTGTTAAGGCCAGATCCTGCCTCTTAAACCTGGTCGATTTCTTTGAAACAGTCACCAAGGCCTACCTGGACCTCGCAAAAGCCTTTGATACAATACCCCACTCGGGCATTATAGATAAGCTCACCAGCTTAAATATAAACCCCTATGTCACTAGATGGGTTGCAAACTGGCTCAAGGACAGAACCCACATGGTTAGAATTGCTGGAGCCATGTCAGACTCCAAACCAGTTACAAGTGGAGTCCCACAAGGCTCAGTCCTGGGACCTCTCTTGTTTGGTATATATTTTTCGGAGGTACAGGCCAACATGGAAGGACTGTGGCTGACCAAGTTCGCAGATGACTGCAAACTGGGTGCCATAATCGACTCTCCAGCCGACACAAGCATCCTCCAAAAGGGCCTCATAGAAACAGACAACTGGTGCCAGAGCCATGGCCTCAAGCTAAACACCAAAAAGTGTATAGTCATCCCTTTGGCAAAAACAAAGTGCCCACAAATTACCACATAGGTGGTAATCCATTAAGTATAGAAGAAGTAATTAGGGACCTGGGGACCCAAGTTGATAGCAATCTCTCATTTGACAACCATGTGGCCAAACTGGTTAGAAAAACATTTTATATAGCCCATCTAATCATGAAGGGATTCACACCTAGATCAGGGGAGGTCATCGTGCCTCTTTACTCATCCCTCATCAGGCCCATAATTGAGTACAATGCCCCTTTTGGAATGTACCTTACCAGGCACCTGCAGCAACTGGAAAGACCCCAAAAGTACCTCACCAAGAGGATCAAAGGGCTCAAACAGATGCCATATGCTGCCTGGTTAAAGGATCTCCAGCTCTACTCAGTGGCATACCGCCTGCTCAGAGGCAATCTGTGCCTGACGTATAAAGCCATGTCCAACCAGGAATTAATGGACATGCTGCACCTCAGAAAATCCAAATCCCATCGAGCTACGCACTCGAGAGACTTGAATCTCAGCACTGAAATAAATAGGACATGCTGGAGGGACAGATTCATAACCAAGAGGCTCCCTTCACTCTGGAATAAAATCCCAGTCCAGGTTAGGCAGAGTCCCTCATTGACTCTCTTCAAGAGGAATCTTGATGAGTGGATGGGAGATCGTAGGTTTACCCCGGGTATCACTTCTGTGTCACTGTTAGACAGAGGCACAGTATACTAACCTCAAAAAAGGGCATAGCAAAATTAATTTAAAATGGGTGGCGAAAGCCAAACACACTCTGGCTAGGCTTATAAATGCCCTAGGGCAGATAGCCTAGTATGTACCTATGATACTGAGAAAAGATAAGTGTTTATTCTAATTTTTTTGCCTGGATTTTGATTTAATATCTCTGTAATTTGTACAATTGTGCTTATTCTTCTTCTTGTTTGTCCCCACCCACTCTCCCTGTTCTTGTTTTGGTATTAGTGTTGGTGGCTCTGGAACTGCCCGCCCCTCCTGTAAATCTGTATTTGAACACTCCTCCTGAGTCAATCTCATTTGCTCACTTAACCGAATACAGTGAGGTCATATTCTGAGTCTAGTGTTCACTCTACATAATACAGAGAGAAGATTTGAGAAGACCAACCCACTTAGGTTCTTCCTTCCTCTCTCCTTACACTTTACTAACAAAAAAAAAAAAATCTGCTTTTACTGTATTTGTATTTCCTCCTACTTTATTTTGCTTTTGCCTCTTCTTAAAAGTACTCAGTTTTATTTATTCTGCTGCACTTATTGCTGCTTGGTAGTAGCCTGA
Organism: Protopterus annectens; assembly: GCF_019279795.1. NCBI lineage: Eukaryota > Metazoa > Chordata > Ceratodontiformes > Protopteridae > Protopterus > Protopterus annectens. The sequence continues at coordinate 1,414,922,467 of NC_056732.1, read as the reverse complement.
TTAAATTGTAACTGTTATTCTAAGTCTTTTGGTTTAAGCACTTGGGCTTCATACCGGTTGTTTTACATTAAGAAGGTTTGTGGTCTGCACTGTTGTGGTAGGACAGGTAGCTTACATCCTTCTAAGCTGGGAATTGCTGATTGAAAGCTCAGTGTCTGCTATTCTAAAAGTGTATTAGTTCTGGTTTAAGCACTTGGGCTTCAGGCCAGTTATTCTACATTAAGAAGGTTTGTGGTCTGCACTCTTGTGGGAGGAGAGGGTGGATTCTTCCCTTCTGAGCTGGGAATTTCTGGTAACAGGCTTATTGTGCCTGCTTATTCGAACTGTTTCTTTCTGAAATTGGTGCACCTTGTTGGTGTAGCATAGGACCAGATTCAGGCCTGCTGAATCTAGCTTTGTTTGTATAACTTGAGCACTGATCCAGGCCATCTTTTTTGGAGAAGGTTCCCCTACACCATAGTAGCGGGAGTGTGCAGTTAGAACTTGTCTGATTGAAGACTGCTGGAACAGGGCTCAGTTTTGAGGTTTTTTTCTGCTTAATTGGGTAACTTGTTTAAATCAAATTGTTCATTTTCTATTGTTTTATATTTATAAAAAAATTTTCCACTTTATTCATCTGCTTTTACTGTATTTGTGTTTCTTCCTACTTTATTACTAGTGGCATTGACTACAACTCTGAACTGAGATATATAACAATACACATCTTTTTATGCCCATTTAAAGTGTTGTTTGATTGTATCTGCTTTATTTTCTGAAAAAAAAAAGTATATATACTTGTTTCCCACCTTTCTAAGCTAGTATAGTCCAGTTTTCAGGTTAGTGTTGAATTCAGGGCTGTGTTACAAATCTCTGTGTTTGCCCATACCTTACTTGGATAGAAGGAAGTTTCTCTGTTCACCTGTGAGAGGGGAGCTTTGAGCAGCCTATCTGTCCCTGAAGGATTGGTTTCAGCCCAGAAAGTAGCAGTTTATTGGCCATTTTGGGCTAATTTCTATCTCTTTCATTTGCCTGCTATAAAAACCGCATTTGCCAGGTTTTGTTTGCCGGGCAGTGCCAGTTAGCTAGGGTATAACTATTCCCGGCTCCACAAAGTCTCCTCTTCAATTTTTCCCTTGGAACTAGACAAACTTTCAACTTAAGGACTCAAGCCATTCATTTCTCAGCCCGGCACTTGCTCAAAACTCATAGCAAGCACTTAAAAACCATAGCACTACAGAAGGACAAGGCTCTCTATTCGACCTTACCAGTCATTCAGTAAAACAGTTTACTGTACCTATCCAGGCATGAACAAAGGGAAGTTTCAGGTGTACTCTCCAGTCCAACAGGTGAATTTGGGCATTTTGAGGCAATGTTACAGCTGCCTCATGTACACAGACAACCCTCTCCTCCTACCACCAAACACTAATACATGCGAGAGATGCAATTATACAGCCAAACTGGAGGCTAAGCTCTCTCAACCTAAGACTGGATCAGACAGTCAGGAGGAGAAGGGAAATACTGGCATCACACCACCAGTCTCACATAGACCCATTAGACCAGCACCGACAAAAAGCACACGTAAATACACGAAAACATACTCGGAGGCTCTAAATAAAAATCTGCAAAAGCAACAGAGCCCTCTAAAGCAGACATCCAAGTAACCTTTACCCCTCAACACAAACCATGAAACACATACTTCAGAAAACCAGATTGCTATGCAATCACAGCCCTCAAGGCAAAATAACATACCCAACATACTAGTAATAGGTGACTCTATAGTCAGGCACACTGATGTCCCACTCACTAGGCTGAATAAAGAGAAGGTTGCTGTTAGCTGCCTGTCGGGTGTCAGGATCCGCCACATAACACAAGCACTCAGCTCACTCCAGAACAAGTATAAATACGACTCTGTCATTGTCCATGTTGGTGTGAATGACCTGAGCCGTACCTCCCTGGACTACATGAAAAGAGACATGGAAGTGCTCTCTGATCACATAGCCCAGGCCAGTATGACCCTGACCCTGAGTAGCATCCTGCCCTCACCAAGAATGATACCATGGTATAACGAAAAAATTGTCAATTTCAACAATTGGCTAACTTTTTGGTGTCATTCAAATGGGATCCAGTGTCTGTCTGCCTGGGATGACATGCTCGACAAGCCATGCTGCTTCGCTAGAGATGGCTTGCACCTGTCACCCATAGGCTTTCGAATACTGGCCAAGGCTCTTGCCACGCCCATAGCAAGGCTCAAAAGACAAACCCACCGCCGTAAATAGCACAAGTATCAAAAATCTGAGGGTAATACTACTCAATGCCAGAAGTCTAAACTTCAAAATGCACACACTCGAGGAACTCCTCAGTATGGAGAAAATCGATATATGTGCAGTAACAGAAACCTGGTTTAAGGCTCCAGAGAGCACCCCAGCACTACCAGGCTACAAGTCATACCATACATTTCAGCCACAGAACTCGGACCGAAATACAAAAGGTAGGGGAGTATCCATATTCATCAAGGATAACCACACCTCCAGGTTAGTGGCACAGCACGATGCTTCAGAGATTATCCACGTGCAACTAACAATGGGCAAAACTGCAATTCAAACTGTAGCTTGCTACTGATCACCTACCATGTCCCAGGACCCCATTCCGCATTTCTGGAAACACTGGGTAACATAAAGGCCCTACCAAACACCCTAATATTAGGAGATTTTTAACTACCCAAACATTAACTGGGAGAACTACTCAAGTACTAACTCCCTTTCCCAACATTTCCTAGAAGTTATAAACTCAAATGCCCTGGAACAACTGGTCAACACTTCCACCAAAGGTGACAACATATTGGACCTAGTCATCACCAACATGGGTGACTGGTGTTCCACACCGGAGGTCAACCCCCTTGCTGGTTAGATCTGACCATAACAAATTACTTTGGATATCCACATTCCACCCCCACCCCCAGACAAGGAAACCACTATGAAAAAATTTTTCAAAAGCAAACTTCACATTACTTAGGATGGAAGTGGAAAGTTTCAAAGCCCCCATGCTAGAGGATAATGTTGTCCAAGCTGCAAAATCCTTTACTAGTGCATTCCCTGGGCACCTACAAGAATGCATGGATCATGCTATCCCAAGCAAAACCAATACTCATTCATCCAAGAAAAGGAAACCAGTCTAGTGGATCCCTGCCATAAACAAGCTATACAAT